>NC_133820.1:78097306-78329806 GCF_047830755.1 Zonotrichia albicollis
TAAAAAATTTTAAAAACACACATCAATAGTTACAGCAGGATATTTAATCTATAGGCACTTGGTCTGGTTAATTTTCCATTCTTTTTCATCTGATGATGCATATATCCATGTATGCAAAGTAAACACAGGATAACTTAAAAACTGTGACTTGATAATTTCTCAAATATGTTTTGCGTAGATGTGAGCAGCTTGTGCCAAGGCAGGACTGAGAAAATTTGTCAGGTTTGGTTCATACAAGAATGCAATTTCTTACAGATTCTTATTTTATTTTGACTTTGAATTTCACTTGACAATTGAAATCATATTTTCTTTCAGAGCAAAAGCAGAAAAGGCCATATGATTATTTTGAAACAAAAATATGTTGAATATTAGGAAGTCCAAGTATTAACCCTATTAAAAATTAAGTTGCCTTTTCTTTTTCTGCTTTACCTTTAATTGGAATGTTACTTGAATCCTGATTATCAGCAAACAATTTATCTTCTTATTAAATAAGTAATGAGTAATTTCTTCAACCAGAAACTGAATCTATGTAACTTTACTTATAACCTGAAACTTCTAGTCTCAAAACTGCTCGTATGACTATTTTGTCCAGGCTCTAGCACCATGAAAACCATGATGTGAGGCACCCTCTTTCAAGACTTTATGATTTTTCATCAGCATTACATAAAAACTGAAATGTTTCACTCAGACCTGCATCTCTGTGACCTCAAGACTGCCAGTTCTGAACCTGGTCTGAAGATCACTGGTCTGAGATCCAGTCTCTTCACTTTTTCTAATTTTCATTACATTATCATTTAACGCAAAATGCATAAAAATATCATAGAACAAAAAAAAAGGACGATCAAAGCATGCCTTTTTTGCAGCTTAGTGATTGAAAATTAAGATGCTGATTCTTCATCTTTCCACTGACTGCAAAACCATGGAAAGGCCTCAGATGTCCAGCAAACATATAGGGTAAAACTAAAAAAGACTTTCATAGGTAGACTGAGAGTGTAACCCTGATGAAAGCTAGAAATCAGCAGGTAGTTTGTGAAACACCAACCTAAAGGAACTTGGAGCATTTTCCCACAGTGAGTGCCTTTAGTTGAGTTATTGGCTGGACTCTTGAACCCCCTTCCAAACAAAAGAATAGCTCTATAGGACTTACCAAAGAGGGATGCAGTTCAAGAAAGTTCCTAGTTAAGATGCTCAGTATTTACTGAGTGTGTGAAAACATGGAAAAGCTTGTCAAGTTCTGGTACTAAAGAAGAGCTGATACCTGTAGTGGAATATAGAAATAAGTAGGTACCTAAAATGTTCTTTTTATTATTATTATTTTATTTTTCTATAGGGTTATGTCCTTACACAAGTATTTTATTGGTGTTAAACCTTTCATCACCTTCTGTTGCTCAGCAGCTGGTACAAGCCTCTTCTCCCAGGAACAGAGATGTAAAGAAAGGTAGTCACTTGGAATATAGATGCATTTGACTGAACCACAACTTTGTACCTGTGATATGAATTATAAAGAAATACCCTGCTCATTAGAAAATTTTAATATAAAAATATTATTTAATTTTTATTTATTGCTTATTTCCATTCTATACCGTGTGGAAGGAAATTAAACAAGGAAGTTATCACAAAAATTCAAAACTTCTGTCATATTTCAGAGTTTGTGACCCCACTTTATTCAGTTATGTGAAGAATTTCATACCCAGAGCTCCTAAAGCTTCATTCTCTTCTCAGGTATTTAGGCAATTTACACACACTGAAGGCATTTCAAACGATATTTTATGGATTAAAATGTAACTCAAAGGGACCAAGTACCAAGAACTACAACAGAGGTTCATACCATGGACAGATATTCTAAAACTGACTAGAGAATCATGAAAGTACACCTGAGATAAAAATGGTGATGCTGAAGAGCATTCAGAGTGTTACATTTTCCTTTCTGGGAAATGGATTCCCTAAAATATTGGATAGCCTCCACTAAAACAGCAGAGGAATCAATCTAGGAAATTACAGAACAGCAAGTTTAAATTCAATAGCTAGTAAATTGCTAGAACATTTATTAAAGCAGTCAGTGTGTAAGCACCTTGAGGAAAGTAAGGTGATAAAACGTAGCCACCATATAGCAGCAGCAGAGAAATCATGCCAACTTAACTATGTCTTACTTTTATAAGCCTTACTAAATTAAGGAAATGTTGGCAACACACAGTAGATCTCAAGCTAAAATTCTGTGCAGTATTCTCACACCATGAGAATTACCATTCTCACATGGCAATTAAAACACAAGGAGGTTGAAATACTGCATTATGAACATACAACCCACATTAAGACTGACATAAACAGATAATGATTACACTTTATTCCTAGATGGGAGGACTACCAATGGAATCATTTTGTCATATATTTCTTTTTTTTAAGTTTTCCTCATTATTGACTGGTAAGTGAGGAGCCTCTGTATTTGTATTCAAAGGGAAATGTTTTTGTACATGCAATCATTTTCTGTTTTTTTTCAGCTAAAAAAACCCCGCAAAATTTATTTAATCTTTATCTCCATTTTCCACTCACATGGAAGAGAAGTAAGTATAATTCACATTTTACAGAGGACAGAGGAAAAATCAGCTCATGAACCATATTGCAATATTGCTAACACAAGGATGAGACAGTTGCCCAGCTCACTATTGTTGTCTACATCAAGTACAATGGACTGTATTCACATGGAATTAAATCAGAGCTTATAAATAAAAGTCTCTCATCCCCACTAATGACTGTCTGTGAATCTGAGAGGTCTTTAAGTTTTAATAAATGGAGGTAAAGGATGTATATTCCTTGCATACCGTGGAACTGATAAAATACACGGTTTTGTGTTGCACAACTGCTGTTTTTCAGGAAAAAAAAGTTCCTAGAAACAAGAATTTACAGAGGAGACAATCCAGATTTCTACCTGAGAAGATTTCTTCAGTTCTGCATATTCCAGGCCTGAGTTGAGCCCTTTTTTTCATGTCTGTTCTTTTACACTTAAATTCTGGGCACTTTATTCAGTTGAGAAGCTTATCATTCAATCTTAGCATTGTTCAAGTCTGAAAAATGATCCCATCAAAACACTAAAAAACATGATGCAGAAACACACATTGTACCAGGTAAAATCTAGCAGAAAATGGAGAAGATCTGTCCCAAGTGGGAGGTAATTAGGTTAGGTAGAATGCAGCCTTCTCTTCACCTGCTGCTTTGTGCTACATTTACCAGAAGGCATATTAGTTTTCATATAGTTTCAGGCCTGACCTGTCTCTGTGTTAAATTCAAATTTCACTGAAGTTCAATTTCAGACAGTAAATCACTGCAGGATGAAGGAGTCAAGAAAAACTCAGCAAAAAGCACTGGGGTTTTGTGTATTTATCTCTCCCAACTCTCTCAAATAAAACACCTATGAGTACACATTCAGAAGTAGCACGGGCCACTAATCTAGGAAAGAAATGACACTAAGATTCTTAAACAATAAAATCCCTTCTCTTTCAAGGAAGTATAATATAATAAGTGCTTGGAAATAGAGCCCTCAGATAGATATTCACATTCAGTGACTGCGATATGGATGTATACAACCTCATTTTCTCACACTTGCACTGTGCTGTTGAGTTTGCTTTTGCAACAGAGGCTAGTAATACCACCTGAGATGTTCCAGATCTTCCATCTGGCCCATGCCTACCCCAGCCGAAGGGAACTGGCTCTTCTAAGACCGTGTGTCAGATCTCTGAACTGTTGTGGCATCCATATGAATCAAGCCAGATTTATCTTTATATATTTATGTACAGTTCACCTATGCTCCAAGGAAATAAATAGGCACTCTAGGGTACAATCTACCTCTTCTCAGTTAAATATCTAAATATATCAGACAAATCATACTTCAGTATTTCCTATTTCTTCTATCTCTCACTTGGAACTTATTTTGATCACATTCCTCAGAGCTTCATAGCAGCACTTTTAATGTAGTATTTTTGACTCACCTTTGCCTCAGAAAATGTAAAGTTTGCTCCAGGCTATAATACATTTGTTTTCTGAACTGACAGTTTAGAAATACTCACTTTCCAGAGCTGGTTTGGGCATCCATCCAACAGTGTGTCACGCGGTATAGAAGTACCTGACCTGCTGAAGATATTTTGTATTCAGATCATTTAATCACATTTTGTTTTAAGTAAATTAGCCCACTGGTCCCTCACATGTTATATCCATTACCTAGATTCATCTTGCAATGTTAGTGCTGTTAAATTGCCAGTAGCTGCTCTTATTCTCTTTGAGGTTATTAGGACTTAGACAGCAATTAAGCAACATGTCGACTGCACTAGTGTTTCAACATACAGTATAAGAGCTTAAAAGAAGATTGAATAGTAGCTTCTGACTAAGAGAGCATGTGGCTACATATTGTGTTGTAGAAGCCAGCATATGAAATCATTTTCCCAGGACAATATAGTAAATAAGTTAAAATATGACTTGACAGAACTTCAGAGGATGTACCGCAAACATTCTGTCCTGAATTTTGCAATGAAAATTGATTCATTAGCAATTAGGACTAGAATTTGTACCATTTGCATGTCTACTCAGGTAAAGCTCATTCTCTTTCATCTCTTCAGGTGATACAATTATTGCATCAAAGGCAGGATGATGCATTAGGAGACGTTCTGGCCAATCTGTGGGAAAGAGCACTCTGCAGCTGTGTATTTATCATGTAAATACAGCACATTTGCAAATGCTCCACAACTGACTTTACAGAAATATTTCATCAGTGATTTCAAGGGTGTATGTTTGTTCACCATGAACCCTTATTAACTGTGTGCAAAAAGTGATTGTAAATTCAGGCTGTATTTGATCATATGTGCTCTGGTAATTTTGACCCACAGAAGGCCCATTGTTGCTTATCAGATAAACGAAATATTTTTGGGTTTTAACTTTTAACTGCCAGTATAAAATTTGTAATTCAATAATCAAAGAAGAAATGCAAAACATTAGTCTTGATTGTGAGAAAACAAAACAAATTTAACATGTTCAGTAAATGCTTTACAGGTCCATCAGCTCTTCCATTATTTTAGTCATGTGATAGCTAATAATAGTGTGGTTCAGTTGCTTAAACACAAGCACTCTGTGAGATCACTAGAGTGTCCTACCTCAATTTTAGCTGCTGCTTTGGAGGTTCTCTGCAGGTAGTGTCATATCTGCCAGTTCTGTGTGGATTTTTATTAGGAAAAAAAAAGGACTTTTTGATTAATATGTCTATTAGATAATTTAAAGCAATAAAAGGGGAGTACATCTACTCATAAAAATGCTGACATAGATATAGTTTGCTATTAAGCTTCATAGTTCATTATTAACTATCATATCTAGAATGCTCTTGAAAGACAATAAACTTTATAATATGAAATTTTTACTTTATTCATGTATTAACAAGTTTTTCAATAATACGTATTTGTCCAGCTTACAATAGTATTACATTTGTGGTATTGTGAGTGCAGGTTGGATTTTGACAATACTTTCAAGATAATAAGATGAAAATAACTTGAAGAATATTAATTAGGCCTAATAATATCTCTGGCATAGAAATATATTAGGTGTTTCCCTGTTTAAAAAGAGTCATTAAGGAATCTCTCACTCATGAGAAGAGATTAATCTCACCTAAATTAAGACATCTGAAATTTAAGTGTGTAGCTTAAGCAGGCTTTCCTGGCTCTCTCTGCAGTCAGTGGAGAGCCATTCTTCTTACTTGTGTTAAAAGCAAATTTGTGATCTGGAGGACCTCATTTCTCTCTGTGCTTAGAGAGATTCTAGATGATCTTGAACAGGCAGGGAGGCATCTGATCCCAGTAGCAGAGAATCTGATTGTTCTGTACTGCTGGGGCATGGGACACTTCTTTGAATTGGTGGAGATCCTTTTCCATGCTCATCACGGGCCTGTGTCAGGAAAGAGGTGCTTTCTTCATGTAGCTGAGCTTGGTAACCAAACATTCCCCTCTTTGTTCTCCTTCTTTCCAAGACATCATTGCCAAGGAGTTCCATATGGCTGTGGCACACTCCATAGGAAGTTCTGTCGTGTGGTTTGTATACACTAGACTTCATCTGCATTTATAAGGGGATTGCTCATTCTTTGAATTCTTATAGAGAACCTCCGGCATAGCTAATTCTCTCAGGAGCTGGATACTTTGCTCCTTGGTGTCCCATGCATCTCGGTTCAATGATAAACCATCCTTGAGAAAATACCTTTCCCTCCTTCTTAACAGGAGTTGCCTCTGGAGGCTTTTCCTAATCTCCTTGTCAATGCCTGCATAGGGGGATGGGGATCCCAACTGCTTGGCTTCACTACCATAAAAGGCTCTTTCCCTATTTAGCCTCCTTTGTTTAAATGTGGAGACCAAAATACTTCTGATGGTAGTACATAGAATGACAACCTAGCTGCTTGATGGCAGTGCCCATTTAGACCTCTTTCTTTCGCAGCTAAGTGCTTCTCTTAAAAAAAATAAATTACTGAGAGGTGAAGTATAGTTTTTCTTCTATTTGCTAAGTACTTAATGCTTAAAGGTCTCAACAATTATCCACAGGCTCTTCTCTCTCAGAAACCTGACATGCTAACACATCCTTTATAATAGAGCAGTTCCACAAAACCAGTCTTTTCCTGAAAATTAAGACTATTGATGTACACCCAAATATCCCTTCACACTCAGAAGAAGGTTGAGAATTGAGTAAGCATGATGCTTCATACAGAATCTCTCATTATTAATAAGTGCAAAATATATGACTAGGTTATTTCTCTCTTCTTTAAGATATAAGCCTACATAAACAACCGTCTATTATTTTGCTGTTGAGCTTCATCCTTGTAGCCTACCCTTATTACCTCAAAATGGTTTCTAGTTACAAATAAAACACCTCTTGGGCCGTAAATATAAAAAAGTGCAAAGTGTAGCCCCCACCTTCTGTAAGTTAGATGCAGGAGAGTGTTGGATATTTGTTAATATCTACTATCTGGTTCACGGCTTTGGTGTTCACTTAGGATAACACAAGCTCCTTCTGTGGAATAAGCATCTTTTCAAAGAACCAACCATGTTTCAAGAGCCGTGGAGTTATCTGCTTGTCACATGCTGTAGGGATTGCAGCCCTGAGATAGCCACACGCTGAGTGCACTGCTACACAGGTAACACATACCATTATTTAAGATTCTCTGCCGCAAGCAAGCAAGACACAATAACTACGGACAAACATGAGACCCTATTCCACATTTACAGTAAAAGACAAATTATTTAGAGATTAAAAGTAGAGCTAAAACCGCATCCTCCAGCACTGGTGCAGTACAGTTCAAATAAAAAGGGAAAAGGAACTTAAACTGTCTGCCTGGGGAAAACATTCTCATTTGAGGGATCAGTAGAGGACTGAAGCTCCTATCCTGAAAATTGTATCAGGATGTAGTCAATAATTATATTATTGATGAGAAAAAGATAGCACTTTTATGGTGTGCAGCAAGAGTTGAACCTAAATATTGTTGCATATCTTCTGCTGTTTCACAAAAACACAGTCCTAAATCAATGTTGAAATTGCAGAAATTCTACAAATTTACCTTACTTCAGAAGTTGATAGTGATTGTAGAATGTTTACAGACAGGTTAAAGAAAGCAGAACCAAAAATCCAGCCATTAATAAGTTGCTGAATTAAAGAAAAACATTTGCAGCAGACAAGTGTTTTCAGAGAAAAGTTAAGGTACAATTCTTAAGTCTGAAGAGATATATGATACATAGCATGCAGAATTAAGAAAGCACAAATAATCTACTGAATGTTTATGCTTTCATTAAATATATATTTGATATTACTGTTTTCATTTGGAGTGCTACTGAAAATGGCAAGGGGTCACAACAGTATCAGAAAATCTGTTTAACAACAAATACACTAGGAGAAGAGTAAGGAGTACAGTGTAGGGAACATTACAGATTGTATATTTTTATTATGAAACACAGCCTCACAGTGCCAATTATTGTTGGTTCAAGGACAAACACTGTGCAAAGAAACTGGGACACACACAGAAAAGATGTACAGGTCAGTGCAAAAAGTACCTCATGGGGACAATACCTGAGAATTCCAGAATCATCATCTTGCAGACGACAGCACAGAGTCCATGGAGAATACCTTAACATCTCCACAGCTGTTTAATTTAGAAGTTATTATTTGAATTCCTTTGCAAGTGAAAGCAATGCAATATAAATTTGAGCTTTATCCAGAATCCTCTGCTTCTTATAATCTCTTGGCAGGTTTGTCAGAGGCTACTTAAGAAGGTGAAATTGCAGAAAACTTCAGTGTTTCTAAAACATATACTATGAAACCCCTCACTCCCCTGAGTGTTATACTGGTGAAGGTAACATATAACTGTAAACAACATATGTTAAATCCTTATGTTGTGAAACGAGGAGGTCATGCATTATTTGGTGCAGGATGTCTGAGAAAGATTCAGTTGGACTGGCAAAGTGTAATGTGTTTGCAGGTTTGAAAATAACTATGGACTCCAGCCCAAAACAAAAATAACTCTTCTCAGTGTTTAGACAATGAAAACTGTCTTTAAAATGGTATCAGAACCTCAGACATCATCAAGACAAATCAGCATAATGTAATTGGGACAAAAAGGCAAACAGAATAGGTTGGATGTGTTAAGCAAAGTTCCAAGAGCAATAGAAAAATATTAATGGCATCATTCAAGTCAATCTTGATGTCTCTTTATGCTATAAAGTCTCTGTGTATTTACTTCTTCTTTTTTCTGATTAAAAAATGGTAAGTTGTCTGTGTGCCTGGCTCCATCTATAATTTAAAAATTACACCATTTCTAGTAATCCAAATGGAGTCATATTGTATGCATAACATATATTGCTGTTATCAGAACCATTGTTGAACTGGAGCTCAGAAAATTTATTTTTCATCTTTTTGATTTGCATTTCCAGT
This sequence comes from Zonotrichia albicollis, assembly GCF_047830755.1. Classification (NCBI taxonomy): domain Eukaryota; kingdom Metazoa; phylum Chordata; class Aves; order Passeriformes; family Passerellidae; genus Zonotrichia; species Zonotrichia albicollis. Next base: position 78,106,247 of record NC_133820.1, read on the forward strand.
TCGTAAAACAAAATGTTGTTTTCCAATTTTCCGTCAATTATATCCAGGATTTCCTACAGGTTAACTAAATCATCTCAAATTGCAATCACAGACAAATTAATATAATCTAAGAATTTTTCACTCCTCAGAAACCAGTTATTTCCCTTTTCTCTGAAGTGTATTAATTGATCCAATAGATAATCTTGGCTTATTTCAGTGCAAAGCCAAGCACAGTGGCTTAGATCATCACCAGAGCATCACAGAGTCAGTGAATAATGGTAGTTTAATTAATAACTCTTTCCCTTTTCGAAGCTGCTCTGGCACATGAAGGTATGAAGGCTTTGCTGATAAAGTCACATCAGGAGGAGGGAGATGGTATTTTCTTTCCTTGTATGGATGTGGTTTCAGAATAGTAACTTACAGGAAATTTTACAGCATACATGGAGGACTTTCAGTTAAAGCTGAACAAACCCATTTACTCCACATTTGCACTATTAACATCAATAGTAAATTGCATTTCACTCATCAGTCATGAAGACTTGCTTTTGAATGGCTAATATACTTCTTCTTCCTTGTAAGTCATTATCCATAGAGAAATTACTTTTTCAATGGAACTTTGTGATCTTCCTCAAATGGCAGTTCCTGTGGCAGATGGGAAAAAAACGTCCTCCAGTGAGGATGTACAAACTAGCTAAGACTGCCAGCATATTATGTATCATGATAGAAATGCTGTAGTAGTGGGCTTGTCATTTTTGTGTGAGACTTTATATGGATGTTTCAGATGTAAGAATTAGATTTGTTCAGGGGATGTACTGACGGCTTCACAGAAACTTACCTGTTTTCTATTACTGTAGCCATTTAGGACCCTACTAGACCAATAATATGTGCAAATAAGTAAGTTTTGCTTACTTCAAACCTGTGACTGTGTGCTGCTAGTATTGATAGAGCTGTCTTCCTGTCTTCATTTTGAGAAAAAGGAAAAGAACTGTTGTCCTTGTTTCACAGTCAGATAAGATAAGCCATAGTGGTCTCATGGTCTTGGACTAGACCTAGTCTTACTCTTTTAGCCTAGTATTCCATTCCTCTCACTGTTGAGGCTTCCTAGGTTTTAGAGCTATCTATGGACGCTGTCTAATCAAGTTCTCAAAATTTATTCTTTGTGGAAGCTGACTGAAAACTCCTAACAGTAGCAGCAACAATACCTAGTGAAATAGACCCATGTCTCGCCTAATATAAATTTTGGATACAACCAGTGTGAATATATGACCATGGGATGCAAGTGTTTCTTTCAGGTTCCTTAGCCCAGAAGTTGACACAAAAGCAGAATAAGAGACAGGAAAAAAGTCTGTGTGCACTGGGAAACAAACTGCTTTTTGAATCATGCAACCAGCTTTCAAGACTATCTTCTAAACATGTTTTGCCAATGGCTATTACATTTTTGTCTGGCATAGATTTTAGATACATTGCAAAGAATAATTTATCCCTTGTGTGGGAAAGGTACGGTATGAATATATAAAGGAAAATAAAATTTTCTTAATCATAGCATGAAATGCTGTGAAAGTTTAAAAACTAAGGTGACAGCCTCTGTGAGTCTGTTCTTCTACTAAATAAAACCTACATACTTTTAATCATATGATAATTAATTTTTGTAGTTGAATTGCCATGATTCTCACAGTATTAGCTGAAAAAGTCTTACTTTTTTAACTGAGATCAGCAAACCTGATTTTCTTGTAATTGTGCTGCACTTACTGTACAATTACATCATAAATAAGTTATGAATAAAAAATACTGGAAAGTTTCTTTGTAATTTATTTAATCCAAATCTGGGTCATGAGAGAGTGACAGGACTCAGAGCATCTCAAGGATTATCAGATTTTGCAACTATGCTAAGAGTGGGATGTAATTGAGCTCTAAATGTGAAATTATTACGTATTAGAAATATTGTAATTGTAATTTAAAAGATGCTGACAATAAAAAACCATCCAAATGTTTTTTATATAAAGGCAGTATAAACTTTCTGTGTTTTAGTAACTGTAACAAATATTTTTACAGTTAAATCCCATGTGAATTTAGGATAGTTGCCCCTTAAGATTTTGAGGTGAGATATTATAAGAAATGCATGGTTAAAAAGTTAACCATACTCTTTCCTTAACCCTACTGCTCTTTCCTTGATCAAATTTCTATGTACGTCTCTTCAAAAACACAAAACAACCAAAACCAAAGCAAATAAATGAGCCAAACAAACAGCAATTTGATGCATGCTTATCTCTAAATACAGCATGATACAATTAAAAGATGCCAACATGATTAAAGATAAACTCAAAAGTTATTTTCTCAGTTCAGGTTTGGATGGAACAAAACATTCCTTAAATGCTCCTCTGCTTAGTTCATGATTTTTTCTAACAGAAGGATTGGTTAACTGGTGTCAAGCAAATGTGATAACTATCCTAGTGAAAAAGCCTTGATCGACATACTGCAGACTTTTGTGATGGCTTCTAACTTAAGCCGTGGTCATTCTTAATTTCCTTGACTCCTAACAGAATCCAGGCATTTTTAGTTACTTGGACATTTATAAGCACTCTCCAAATAAATGAAATTCACTTAATCTAATTTGAAATATTTACTCACATAGTCTAGTAAAGCTAAAGTAATCATCTTGATTTCCCTTTCCAGTTCAATGGAAAGAAAAAAGGGTTCAAAAGTATCACCTATTCTACAAACCCATTTAGAGTTTAGATGCATTGTCATTTGGGTGTTTTTCTCCATATTATGTGTGGGTGAATTGATTCATCTTGGGAAACTAGCAACAACCCTACAGATACTGAATTTAATATGAAATGAATCCCTACTTTTTTCTCAAGCGCACTCTTCTGAGTCCAACTTTAGCTAATATTGGTCCTTTAGACATACACACAGAAAAACAAATTCATATACCTTCTAGATGGTCCCTGAAACAGTTTATTCACTATAACAGAGCACTTGGGCAGTTCAAGTTGCTGTACTGCGCTGTGCAGGATTTTTCTCTGTAGTTCAAAGTGTTTCCTCTGAGTTAGAGAATTTCACTTCTATGTACCATAAATTCTTCTAAACACTCATTTCCATCACTGTGTTCAGGCCAATTTTCTGACCTGGGTTTATCTTTGTTTTAAAGACAGTCACCTCACGTGATAATTTTTGGGTTCCCTCCTACACATTTTTTCTGCTTAAGTTCCAGTTCAGAAGGTGCCATCCTTGACTTTTAAGGTACATTTAGCCTTTTCTCTTTATTTTATGTACTTATAATAAATCTCACTGAAATCAAAGGTATGACTTTTTGAATATGATACCACGAATGAGGGTAACAGAATCTATCCTACAGTAAAATTTCTCAAAGAAATCTTTGAGGTTTTCTATAGCACTTTAAAAACAAAATATTGAACATAATGAATAATAATGTAAATTCCATCAAACGCTGTGTCATTAACATTTAGCAATCTTGTTTATTCAAGTCAATCCATCTATATATACAAATCTGATATTTGCCTTTTTAAAAATTTAACATGCCTAAGTGCCCATAAATCAGTTATGACAATCATTGTTAAAGCAATCAATAGTAAGGAATATGCATTAATTCAAATAATATTGATAGCCACATGAACCTGCATCAGTCTTCTGTGAAATAAGAAAAATGATACATGTTTTTAAAATCAATATTTTCCTTTTTATGTCATTCATTTGAAGAGTATCAATAATACATTACTTTATACCTTATGTGTCAGTAGCCTTACTTCTAAATGTAGAGATATCTTGGAAAACTATTGAAGTGAGGCAAAAGAAAAAAATTATCAAAGCAATGACCTGCTAAAAAGCTTACATTCATCCATTGTATTGTGAGTATTCATCTGAACTAAAATATGTATGGGCAGCATTACTGGTTGGATATATTATTTATGACTCAGACCACGATAACAGATGCTTGTATACCACATTTGTCCTGGAGTTAAAGAGCAAGAGGAACAGTAAGATGACTCAGTATTGCCTTTATCTATCTTCAGACATTAGAACCATGAAGTTATGCAGGTGTGCAGACCAGAGTGGAAATACAAGATGTGGAATTACAACATCCATTCATCACAAAAGAAACATTTTAATTGGTTATATGTGGAAAATATCTACTTGACAGTCAGTTTCTCACTTTTCACATAAGTGTTTTGCTGCTTGGATGCCTAATCTTGTTTAGTATAGGGAAAGTAATTTGACATGAAAGTACCTAGATGGCTGCCGAAAATTAATTGCCAATTAAAAAAGAAAAATGTTTGTGCTACTCTATAAACAAGCCAACATATAAACCTTTCAGTCTTGTAGCTTTATTTATGTCTTTGTAGATCTGGTTGCAAGCTATTTGCATACAATTTACAAATTCATATTATAATTCTCCAGTATATTTATGATTTTATAGTTGTATATATTTTACCTCTATGAAAAAATATTTATTTCTTTATGCTTCTGTTGCTTATTATTTAACAAAAACATTTCATTACATTTGATAGTTTATGTCTCTTCCTTAGAATAAGGCATTTTTATTTGTAGGGCTCAGAAAGAGAGGTTTATTTTTCCCCCACATTAAAACAAAAAAGCCAAACCTCAAAACGATGAACTCCTGTCTCTTACTTCCCATAGCGTCCTCTGTTTTCTTTCAAGCAAGGATGAATACCCCAATGATTCAAAGTATAAAGGTTAATCTGAGTGGAAAATGAAGGCTTTAACAGGATTGTAAAGCTTAAGGACCCCTTTCAGCACTAAAGAGACTTTTGAAAGCGGCTGAGCCTTAGAAATTTCGCGAGTACCATGGAATGGCCCGCTTAGATCCCAAATACAATTCAAATGGCACAGCTGGCTGAATCATGAGTAGAAATGGATATTGACTTCCATTTTCTTCCTTCTTCTCCTCCCAAAATTAATTTTCGACATATTGGGTAGATTGTGTGAATCAATGTTACGTCCACATAAATGTTAGCAATTATGTGTAGAGTAGATCACCAAATAGCATAGTTAAAGAAATAATAGAAAATTAAAAGAATTTCAAATCTCTTATTATTTTTAAACTGTAACATAAGCATATCTCTTTTAAAATTTAAAAGTTCTTTCTGTTTTTTGGCTTTTGGTTTGGTTAGTTTTGGGTTTTTTGTTTGTTTTTAAAATTTCTCTCCAGTGAGAGAAATTCAGCCACTTTACCTTACATTAATAAATTGGAATTATCCATGGCTGTTCAAAGCTATTGCTCCTTAAATTAACCTTTTTATTCAGTCTTCACGTCCTCATGAGTGAGGCAAGTCATTTGATAAAGCCAATCCAAAAGCCAGATTTTAATGAGGGAGGAAAAAAATCCTCAAATCAACCAGACCAAACCAGAACAAAACAATACAGAACAGAACAAAACCCATACCCACAAATTTTTGAAGAACAAGTTTTGACAATTTTAAATCCCAGAAAAATATGAGTCCAAGGCGCTTGACCTACAGATTTAACCAGCATGGAAGCCTGACTGCAAATACTTTAGGAATTTTTTTTTCAAGATAAAATTATACAGCAGGAAATTCCTATGCACACTTAAAAATTGCTGTTTTCTCACAAAACCTATGATCCCATGTGAAAATCAATAGTGTGGAGATAATGTCAGGGTCACTTATTATGACTGTGCCAAACAGCTCTGTAATCCTCAAAAACCAGACACCTACAATAGTCACCACTCAAAGCATGAATTAACAAACAGTGACCTGTCTAATTTTTCTTTTATCTTTTGATTAGAATTTTAAGAATAAAAATAAGAAGTCATATGTAGATTTCATTCAATGCAAATTTTACTGGAGAAGAAAGCTAATAAAGAATATTAATGTTACAATTTTTATTCAAAATAAAAATAATATATAATATTTCATTACATTTGATATTTTCAAGTATTTGTTGATATTATGCCCATTTTGTCATTCTTATTTGTAGTCCTTTAAAAGATAGGTATCACAAAGATTACAGAATGGCCTGTCAATGTGAAAAGTTATCAAAAACCTCAAAGAAGTGTGTTCAAGTCAGTTCTCAGAACTTAAGAAATATTCAAATTGGAATGCATTTAGCATTAGTAAGGCTTCCAAAATATTTTCATTTAAAATTAAATATTTTATTAATATTAACTAATTATCCTACCTTGGTTTTCTTTAAAACACATCATATAAGTAATCCTCAATACAGGTTTTGAATCACTCACAGTTCTATAATATGGATCTCCCAGAAAATATTGGGCAATAGTGTTTCTGTCTTCCTTTTCTAATATGTGATAACAGAGAAACAAGTAAAATTGACAAGTTAATAAAATCTTGAATCATTAGATACACAGCAATAATTAAAGAAAAAGAGACCTGCACAATCTTCAATAGGTGACTGCTTTGGTCTATGAGCAGGGGTTAAGTGCAGTCACATTTCGGTGCAATATTCCATTACCTTAGGCATTTGCACCCCAAATTTTTATTTGACTCCTCCAGTTGACTCTAAAAAACATTAGAAATTTTACATTTTTCCCTCTTTAAATTAAATACAATAAAGTATGGGCTGCTGTTTTTACCATCCCACATGAATCACAAGACAGTCACATTACTTATCACAAGACACATAGAAAAAGACGTGGGATATCCAGAGGTGAAACACAAATTCTATGTTCCTTCATTTCAGGTATCTACTGTAGTGTTTTGGTGATTCCTATCACTAAAATCAACAGGATAACCAGGTAGCCATAGATGCAGGCAGGAATGGCTTTTGAAAGAGATTTATCTTCTCCGTAATAATCCTCACAGCTGAGGGCATTTTTAAGTTGATTTGCTATCTTGTGGTCTTTTTGGCTTCCTTATTTCTTCCTTATTGTGAGGAGTTCTATCAAACATTGTAATAAAAACAGTCAAACATAAAGTATCTACCCCTTACATTCTTAAGAGATTACTGCAGTCTGTGCTTTTGGACACAGATCTAGACACAAGATTTAGACTTAATTATTTTTGCTTCCCTCTAGCAACGGAGACATATATCCTGAAAAGCTCCAATTACTTCAAATAAACACCAGAATTCTCTCAGCTATGTAGGTCACTCTTCACTTGCTCTTAACTAACTATAAAAAGCACTTCAAAGTCCTCTGTGACTGACCTGCTTAAGATATCCTGCCTTCCTGTGGCCCATAATACTGTGTTAGGTTGCTTCCCACTGGAACAATAGCATAGCATATTGCAAAGGAAATCTTGTGAGAGTAGTGAATCTCTTCATAAAGGGGAATTCAGTGATAAAGCTCACCTGTGGATTCATTTTCCCACTAACAAATTTTCAGTTTTCATCTCAAAGCTTTTTTCTTATGTTTTGCTTTGGAAATAACAACTTAGCCATAACAAAAAAATAACAACCTGCACCTATGCAAACAAATGAACAAATCCTGTCAATATGGTAAACACAGTCCTTTCCTAGGATAGGAAAAAAGCAGGAAAAAATTTTATTTGCATGAAAGTACTTAATAGATATATTGACAGAAATTAACATACACCATTGTACTGAAAATGCAAAATGAACATTAGCTATATAAATAATTTACAAAATCATAGGCTAAACTTATTTGTTGATCACACAGAAGTAGTTGTTCTTGTGAAATCTCCATTAAGTTATCTTTTCCCAAACATAATGTGAGAAAATAACTGCAAGCAGCATCTAATACATCCATTTCTATTTCTGACTGAAAACAGAAATTTTAAAAGCAGGTTCCATTTTTTAATCAATTGTTAGTATTTGGTTTTCTCAAAAATCTCCTTGCTCATTATAAGTTTGGAGCTGAGCCACAGTCTAGCAGTTTTATTCTCACCTTCTTGTCCTACACCCCAGGTACTTTTATAATTCTCCATGAACAGGGTTGGGTAGTTCAGTACTTGTCTATATTGGTTATATAGTTATATTCTTAAAAAACATGAATCAGTTAAGGATAGCTTTCAGTTTTAAGTGTTTGGTGATCAAATTCCTTAGACATAGTAGTGATACAAGACATACAATCAAACCAGCATAAGCTTCACACTTACTGTAATGTCTGTGAAAGAATGTTCCACTGAAGAAATTATTTTTTCAGTAGTGTCAAATCAAAATTGGCCAACAGTACCACTTCATGTTTCAGCCTCCTGTGGTTCTTGTCATATCACATACTGAAAACCAAGATAACTAACTCAGCAGTCATCACTGTATTCAACCTTTCAAAGAAAACAAAATATTCAATGTAGATAAAGCAATGCATACAAATTTTCACAGATATTTAGACTTGAAAAATACAACCAATTATCAATCAATAATTTTACAGTTATATTGACATGACATTGCAGGATTGATTCTTTGTTTCATTGATGAATACGCTTAGATATACAAAAATATGTTTTTATTCACTTACCCTTCTGGTGGAATAATATCTGGTTTTGAATTAAGTAAGTAAGATCCAAGCACTTTTTTAGTGTTCTGTTCCATGCTAGCTATCAGAACTAGCAGCAGCAAAGACAGAACAGTTAAAATCTGAGTGGTTTTGAATTTTTAAATTCATTATTGGGGGTTTTTCAAAGGAGGAAAAAAGTCTCAAAGTATTACTTAATAGGAAGTTCTGTCCTATCTTTAGGAAAACTGACTTCTGGCCCCAGCAAAATAATCCTCAGGCCTGGGAAGTTTCCATCAAGGTGCATATGCATGTCTCTAGTTCTTTCCATTTACGATGTTTCCTAATTTTTGATACTCATGAGAAATAGTGTCTTGAAGTGACAATAATTCCCATTTATTTATGCATAAAGTATGCCCAGAAAAGAGAGAAATCAGAAACTGTCTATTTTAGGAATAGATTTGTTGATATATTGATAACGAGTTTTTTTTCTTTTCCTTCAGAAACTTTGTGACATAGCAAATAAGAGAAAAGTTGCAGCATTTTTTCCACTTTTATCACCACTTTCAAATAAGCCAAAGTCCCTGTCTCAGTTACACACTACATGGAAGGAATTGCATTCCTACGTCCTAGGCCTTCTCCATTGAACCCTACTAAAGAAAGACTCTGAAACATAAAAAATTAATAGAGCCAAACAATAAAGGCTCTTAAAAATATTTGGAAATTTCAGATTATATTTGCAATGAGAAAGAGCATAAAAAATACAAACTTTGTTCATAAACCCCTCTGTTTAAAAAAACTGTGATTTCAGGGCACACAAGGGATGTAATGCCGCAAAATCATTCATGCAGGCTTTAAGAACATTTCTTAGTGGAGCTGTCATAGCCACACTGGTGCAGAGCTCCATGCAGCCTCATCACTTGTAATGAGCTGCAAGGTTTGTGAGTTTGGCTCAAGCACATGTCCATGCTATACTGCTTCTCCTGATCCCAAACCTGGTTGTTTGCTATTGATACTGGTAAAGCAGACCCTGCTTTGCATGCAGAAGCTACTGACTGTCTGAGGCTCTCCTTGCTAACAGAAAGGCATACAGTTAAACTTCTGACAATATGTGTTAAACAGCCTTGACTGTCATGGCTATATCAATCCTTCTTTAGAAAATGCAACACATGGCTCTGATCTTGTTTTAATAAACAGAGGTAAAATCCAAGTCATTATAAAACTTTTTTTTCTTGCAGAGCAGTCTGACTTTGTTCTAGATAGTAATGTGACCAAAGTGAAAAATAAAAAGCACCTAGTTTTTAATGAGCTGTCTCAGTAGTATTCATCAAAAAGCAAGCTCAGGATTCATCAAAATCAAACATGTTTATTTGTGTAAGCTGTGGTATTAAGTGGAGCACTTCATGCCTTAGTACACAACTGATGAGAAATCACGAAATTGGAGTGCATTTCTGATGTAAAATGTCTGAAGCAGCAAGTCCCAGATCAGATTTAAAGTGCAATTTAAAACACTATATTCTATTTAATCTATACAAAATTCTTCCATACTATCTCTTTTTCACATTATTATTTAACTGTTAATACTTAAAGTTTTTCCCATACAAAATATGATTTGGGATATTTGTGATAGAGATTATTTATTTATGTATCATATTAGTCACTTCTAAGATAAATAAACAATGCTATTACATTTTGAGTTTTATTTATATTCTGAAATCAAATAGTTCTAAATCATAGGCTCTTCATTTCTAATATCAGTCATTGAAGATTTGTATTTTTCACATGCTAATTTAAGTAGAAAGGCCTGCTACATATTTCAACACATTTTAGAGATCATGAAAATATTTCAGAAACTAAATTATAAATTTTACTCAAACTTTGGATGAGCAAGTGTTTTGATATTGAAGTTTTCCCCATAACCTTCTTGTACTAGATAGTTTGTCTCCTGTGTATCACAACCATGTAGACCCTCAACAGCTCATTACAATAAATAATCTCAGAGTTCCTATAACATATCAGGATTCAATGTCCATGTTTCCATAGTAGCTGAAACATTCACTTCAGCCTCTGTTTCCAACAGAAAAGTTTCCAGCAGAACTGCCTGAGAACATGCCTTGGCTAGCAGTCTAAGGTCTCAAAAATAAAGTGATTCTCACAGGTTCTCCTTCAAAAACATCAAAAAATTTATTAGTAAAATCACTAGGTAGGGAATAAATGCAATTTCTATAACCTATTTAGTAGATACTGCCCATGTTTGAATCCTTCCCCTGTTCTTTTACAGTTACCAGTGTTCTTCTCTCCCTTCCAAAGTATGGTATCTACTTCTACACAATTATTTGAGATAATATGAAATTATTTCAGAATTTATATAACTAGGTTAAGCTGTGCATTCTTACCTTTCACTTTATATTTTAAAATTCCCTGAAGAAAATGGCATATTCACAACAGATGAGGACAATGAAAACCATCATCAGGCAGAAAATGAGCTAAGTTCAAGATTCTCACATTCTGGAGGAAAATTTTAACTACTGAACTGCTGGATAAGAGATAAGTGAATGGTAATTTGTCTTCAAAAAATTAACTTAGTCCCTAGACAAAAGAAAAAAAAAATAAAAACAAAAGAAAAAGGATCCTATTTGCAACTTCTTAGGCTCTAGAGAAGGCAAGATTTCATTTGTATAGTTTCTCCCCAAAATCTTCTAACTGTTACTTAAAAACTAAATAGCATTACCATTTTCTTGCCATCCTTCTCTTCACCATGTAACTCTTACCATAAGTTCTATAAGGACAGTAGTTAGAATTTTAACTAGATGCTACAAAGCTAATATCTTTCATGAGGGGATACCTCCTTGTAAGCAAGCCAGAATATACCAGATATACCAGTCACTCAAAATTATAATGGAACAAGGAAATATAGTAGCCATAAAACTGCTTTTTTTTTTTTTTTTTTGGGATTCACTCAACCATGTGATATTATCCTTCCTCATAAACTTGAGCTGTTGTGTTTCAATCAGTATGCTGCTACTCCAAGAGGTAAAGAGGATTATGGACTTCTGTCAGAATGGCTGGTTGGCTGTGGCACCACCTAAAGTCTGCAGGATTTCTATGAAGTGCAGCCATATAACCCTTGGGCTGTGTTCTTGACAGCCTTTAAAAGATAAACAGTATGAAAGCTGTCAGTAGCTGGATGGCAAACTTAAAAAAAAGGAAACAAAAGGAAGAAGAGCTGCTGTATGAAGTAATGTTGATCATCTTCTGCATATCAAACTTCATTGCCAGTCAGCACTCAAGCAGCATTGCAGCATTTTGTCAGAATGGCTTGTATTAAACATACTGCTCAAAACTGGTGGAAAATGAAACAGCTGGATCAGTTTTCAAAATGTTTTATGTGGGTCTCATTAGGAATCTCCTGTAGGGTTTAATTTTAGTAACTGGACTTTCTGTTCTGGTTTTGAAAGTAGTCGTTTTATTTAGATGCCTACTTACAGAAGTAAAGAGCAATCTTTTTATTCCTAGCCATAAAATTCTCAATCTCAAAGCCATATTAGGTAGTATTTCCAAGATAATGTAAGTCTTCATAATAGCAGGATGACGGTGAAAAAATGTTGTCTTCCTTCACTCCAGCCACCTTCTTTCATATCCTTCTTCCCCTTGTAGGTGATCTAGAAATTGAGTTGGGCTGAGTCAGATAATGGATAGCAAGAACTGTCAAAATGGAAACCAGCAGACACTTGTGACCTGGATGAAACAGAAAGAATAGCAGTGCTTCCCTCTGCTACACAAACTTTTTGGCTGGAGCAGCAGGACTGACCATAACTTGAGCCAGTCTTGAAACTACATGTTAAGTCTCAGGTGTTACAGAAAACAAATATCTTAGCACATGTAGTTATGAAGTGCCAGGATTCTTTATTTTATTTTATTTTATTTTATTTTATTTTATTTTATTTTATTTTATTTTATTTGTTGAAGTAATATATGACCCTTTTTTTCTAAATAAATCAGAACTGGTTTATTTTGTTAATTTACATAAACTCAAGGTTTACTTTGTAATATTAAAATTCATAGAATATGTCATTATAGGACATTCTGTGCAGGCTCTGTTTTCAGAATACAAGCACTTTTGTTCAAATGTGTAAGGAAAAATAACCAGCTAATATACTCAGGAGAATAACAAGATAAAGCCAAGTTATTTATGTCAAAACTGTCTTTATTTACAAAGAATAACAAACGTGAGTGTCTCTGAATAAAGCAAAAGTCAAATAGAAAAAAGCACTTTAATCTCAACCATCTCTCACTTGGAGCTTTCTATGTTATCCAGAGTTCTCAGGCAAACTTCTCATTCTCCTGCATTTGATAATTTTCCCATTTTGTTTTAACCTGTGCATACACATGTATATTTGTATTGAAATCCAATAATATTCCCATCCTTTAGGTAAAAAACTGACTTTTGGTTTCCAGAAGTTGTAGCCTGTGGGCCAAGGTGCTGCTAACTATTCTACACAGGACAAAATATTTCCTGGAAGATTTGGTTCTATTTTCCTAAGAGTTCATTTGCAGAATGGATCTTGATGGGATGCATCCATGAATGCTGAGAGATCTGGCAGACATCATAACGAGGCCTCTCATGATTATCTTTGAAAGGCCCTGGCAATCAGGAGAGGTGCCTGGGTGTTGAAAGAAAGCAAATTTCACCCCAGTCTTCAAAAGAGTGAGAAGAGGACCCAGAGAACTACCAGCCAGTCAGCCTCACGTGAATCCCTGGAAAAGTGATGAAGAGACTCATTCTGGAGGCCATCTCTATCCTCATGGAGGACAGGAAGGAGATTAGGGTGGTCAGCATGGATTCACTAAATATAAATCATGCTTGATCAACCTGATTGCCCTCTATCATGCAATAACTACCTGGAAGCATGAGAGAAGAGCAGTGAATATTGTTTACCTTGATTTCAGCCAGGCTTTCAACTCTGTCTCTCATGAAATCCTCATAGGCAAAGTCAGGAAGTGTGCATTGGATGAGTAGACAGTGAGATGAATTGGGAACTGGTTCAACAGCAGATCCCAAGGGATTTTTATTGGTGACACAGAGTTTAGATGGAGGCCAGTCGCTACTGGTGTCCCTCAAAATTCAATACTGGGCCCAGTAGTGTTTGACTTTCCCATCAATGGCTTGGATGAAGGGACAAAGGCCTCCTCAGCAAGTTCACTGGTGACACAAAGCTGGGAGGAATGGCCCAGAGAGCTGTGCAGCCCTTCAGAGGGATCTTGACAGGCTGGAAAGATGGGCAGAGACGAGCTGTCTGAAATTCAACAAAGGCAAATGCAGTGTCCTGCACCAGGGGAAGAATAACCCTAAGAACCAGCACAGGCTGGGGGCTCACCTGTTGGAAAGCAGCTCTGCAGAGGAGGATCTGGCAGTCCGGGTGAACAACAAGCCATCCATGATTTAGCAGAGTGCCCTGGGGACCAAGGAGGCCAATGGTATCCTGGGGTGCAATAGGAAGAGCACTGCCAGCAGGGGACCACACTGTCTGTAAGTATTTAAGAGAGGGCTTCTAGAGGATGGAGCCATACTCTTCTCAGTGATGTCAACCAACAGGACAAGAGTTAATGGGCAGAAAGCGATGCACAAGAAGTTCCACCTAAACATGAGGAGGAACTTCATTGTGCAAGTGACACACACCAAAAGAGATTGCCCAGAGAGGTTGCAGAGTCTCCCTCACTGGGGTATTCAAGAACTATCTGGATGCAATCCTGTGAAAGGTGCGCTAGGCCGACCCTGCCTGAGCAGAGAGGTTGGATTAGATGTGGTCACTTCCAACCTGTCCTATTCTGTGATTCCATTAAAATGAAAAGAAGTAATCTGTTGGTTTATGTGAATACAGATACTCTAGGGAGTGTCTGTATATAATGCTCTTCATCATGTTAGTTAATGTGAACAATTATAAAAATGTTCAATCAAACGTGGATGTAGAATATTCCAGGGGCATTTAAAGGAGAAAAACTGGTAAGGTTTTAGATGCTAATAATTACAAGGGAATTAATCTATGGGGGGCGATAGGTTATAAAGTCGATGAGATGACAGTGTTACATAAAAAGTTTTATGTGTAGCTTAGTGTTACGTCAACATTCTCAAACACTGTCTGGGACGTGTACGTATTTGGGAATTTGGGAAATAATTTTCAGGAGGATAACAAAACCCATAGCTAAATAGTGACTGAGTACTTAAGTTTAATGAAGAGTTGCAATAATATTAAAATCAAATATGCCAAAAAGCAGCTAAAAATCTCAAACCTTCTGGACCTAGTTAAATTAATCCAAACTTTTAAATTATTAATTAAAATATATCAATAAGTCATGAAGGAACACTGTTTCTCTGATCTCAAAAGCTCTCCAAATTTATTATGAAAAGAACTACCTCTTTTTTTCTCTGAAGAGTTTTTGTGGTGATCATTACAATGTAGTGATGCAATTGCACAAAGATGAACAAAGGAGAGACTACCATGACTTAGGTATTAGGACTTTTTTTTGTGAGCTGTAGTCCAATCCTACATTTTGTTTTCTTTCTTCCATTTCATTGATAGAAATCTCTTTTCTGCAGACATTTCCTTGGCCTCTGCCATATTGATCGCTGCTGTTGAAGGAGAATGAGTCTTCTGATTGCATTCTACTTGAGCGATTGTTAAGGCAGAACAAACCTGAAGATTCTAAGCAGGTCACTGGACAGTCCTTCATAAATATTCAGGAGAAACAAACATTGTGAAAGACACTAATGCTGATAGAATTCACAGATATGCTAAGTAAGAATAAAGTATTTCCTGCAGGGAGCTCCTGTAGGGATTATATGGCCTTCTGCTTTAATGAAGTTACACTTCTGACTAATGGCAAATGATGTTAACATTTTCCTTTCAATATCAAGGACTATTTTTTATTGTTTAAAAAATGATGGGGGAAGAAAAAGGAAGAATTCTAAGCTGAATTACAAACATCTATAAGCAGTCTTAGGAAGAGGTTTCATTCCCTTATGAAGTCAATTTCCATCGAGTGTTTAGAAACAAGTCCTTGATTCTGAAAAGGAGTATTTGCCATTCATAGGAGTAAACATGAATATTATTTTGCTGCTCCATAAATAATAGGGAAAATATATGTAAAACTGCAAACAAACTTTTCTTTGTAGAATTATTTTATACAGACCAGTGGAAATGCAAATTTATCCACTGGATTATTTGATGAGCAGCACAATTCATAATGAAGATCTTATTTTCTCTTAAATTTTACAGACCAGTGTCAAAATGGGAGCAAAGGAGGAATGCTTTTCTGTCTAGAAGTCTATATAATTTTTGTAAAACTTTTCTTATTCTGTTTCTAGGTGCCTTGTCAAACTAATACTATACACTTCAATTTCAGTTGATGAAATCTTCCTTGCCTTTATCCACAGTTAGGCACCAAAATTTGAAAATCTACTTTAGCCTTTACTCAAACAGCTGCTCCTTGGACTGACAAGATGTACATAGAAGAGTTTGGCTAGAGTCCTGATCTTGTACCAGGCTTAACTTGAATATTTTAAATAGTTTCAATGAGGCTACTCAACCACGTTGAAATAGTAATAAAAGAAAGGGGCATAGAAATCTACCCTCTGAAGACTCTCAATCTTCCTTTTTTTAAAATTTCTATTCTTTTAATTATGACTAAATAGGAACGAAAACTGGTTCTGTTTATTTCGGTAGATAATCTTTTTTTTCACAAATGGTACTAATGATAAAACTAACTAAAAATTATAGCAAATAAATAGGAATTTTCCTAGAAGGAGCAAATAAGTATTGAGGATTTATGGGTTTGCACAAAGACACATGAAATAACCAGTCTAATAGCAATGAATCAGACAAAGAAAAAAGGGTGTTAGTTTCTGTCAACCACCAGAAAGTGTCCACTCAAGTGTGCAAATGTGCTATATGTGTTAGCATGATGTATTATAGAAGCTATAGCTTTCTGGAATTAACTCTTGCTAGGGTCTGCATTTCCCCCTCTACACTATATATTTTAACACCAGCTTCGGTCAAATGACAGTCAAATTTTGGCCCAAATTTTGTGTCATGACAGTTCTACAGAGGAGGAATGTCTTGTTTTTCTGTAGCTTTGATAATCAGATGACTGGTTACATTGAAGTGTGATAAGAAAATATTCTTTCAGTTACACTGCCAGTAAGTTTTTTCTTTATTACTGCAGGCTACACATTAAAAAAGACACCAAAATCTGAAAGAAAGCCCTGCCCATAAGCAGCATTTGAGAATGAGCTAAACTATAGATGTTAAGAGGAAGAAAAAGAGAAGTCATGAGTCCATTTTATTATCCCACCACAAGAGGATGGAAGAGGTCTGAAAATTACTTTTTGAGAACTGGAAGGGCAAATACGAAAGGAGCTTCATGTCTACTCTTGATTTTCATCAGGAATTAGACTTGCCTATGACTTCAAGGCTCTCTAAATCTACAAGCCTCACACTCCCCAATATCAATAAGTAAATATAGGTAGAAATCCTCTCAACTGCCTTACACATTTAAGAGTAACTTGCATGAATCTGACCCCTTCACAGAGTAAGCATGGAGAATTCCTGAAAGAGAACAGACTTTCAGAAAGGCTGGTTGCTTTCTATTGACTTTAAAAGTCTTAGTTGGGCAAGAAAAAGCCTGTCCTCATGTGTCTTAATGATTGTCCTACTGAAGGTTTAGATTAGTAAATTCCTACTTGTTACTCAGAAATATATATCTTGCCAATTCACATTTAGGTAGTCACATTACACCACAAATATTTATTCCATTTTCTAATTCCTTTTTGTTTTAATATGCTGAGAAATATTTGAAAAGTGAAATTCACTTAAAAATTCCTACAATCAAATTTGAATGAAAGTAAAAATAAATTAAACACTTGAAATACCATTTTTGATGGTTTCCATTTCTTAAGTAAAACTCTAAATTGTGTTTAAGAATAAAAAAAGAATTAGTAATTCTGCCTTAGTTTTTCTAGGCAAGACAAAGTATTACCTGTGTTTCAGAGGTTGATTTTCTACAACCAGCATATAATACTTCTATCTCATCCTATATATCTTATTTATATTTTCTGTGATAAAAAAAAAGATGGGGGAAAAAACCCACTCCTGTCTCTTTAACTTCAAATTAGTTTGCTATTAAACTTACAAAGAAGAAAATATTTTCTTTACTTGAGGAAAGGAATTGCTCTTAAAATTTAGCAAAATAATCCTATGCACTTTTTCTAAATATTTAGTTGGTTTTCCATCATCTTAACAGATATGAGGCAGTACTTATTATACTTAATTTAAATAACTGTAAATTTGTTGTTCAGTTAAGCAATATATTTGCTGTCATAATTTCTAATTTAATTTGAAATTTATTTATATTGATTTTTATTTAATAATATACATTAAAATCTTTATAGGTGTCTTTGAGCCTGCCTCAGTGCAGGAGGTTGGACCAACCAAACTCTGAAGCCTTTTTCAATCAAACATTCCAGTGAACAGATAAAACAAAATTATTTGGAGTGTGTTTTACAGTCACATGTATATGTATGTTCTCATGCATATTGCGGATAACAGAAATTATTTATTTACATTTCACATTAAATAATTTTTAAAATTAATGCAAAGTCTTCATCTAGTAGTTGGGCATCTTGTGTCCATTGTAAAGTTAGCAAGACACACCAAGTGTGTCACACCAAGTATAGAAAAGAGAAAAAAATCTTAGATAAATCCATATTCTAATTGTCACTATAAGTGCATGTGTGCAGGTTAGTTTGTTTTTTGTCTTAAAAGTCACTGATATTTATTAATAAATAACCATGCATTGTAATACTCTTTTTAGATGTATAAATAGTTTTTCCTTATTTTCATCTTGATTTGTCTTTGATCCTTTTAATTATAAATGCCTAAATACCAAGCTTGCAAAATGAAAATACCTTTGAAGTGGGCAGTGAAACCTATATCAGGTCATTGTAACCTCTATTTCTGCTAATTAGGCAGTGGGTGTCCTGTGGCCTTTTGACACCCATGCAAATATCATTAGC
This sequence comes from Zonotrichia albicollis, assembly GCF_047830755.1. Classification (NCBI taxonomy): domain Eukaryota; kingdom Metazoa; phylum Chordata; class Aves; order Passeriformes; family Passerellidae; genus Zonotrichia; species Zonotrichia albicollis. The sequence continues at coordinate 78,124,711 of NC_133820.1, forward strand.
CAGGTATGTTTCTCTGCGACAGTAATATCATTACTGTTAGACTCAGTCCCAAATTAGATATTTGCATTGATTTTTCTCTCAACATCCTCTGTTCAGCAGTAAAACTTCAGAGGAATGAGGTGCCTTCATACTGAAATGGAGGTGATCATTTGCTCAGTGTCCAGGTGGAGATCAGTGGTGAATGATGTCCATCAGGTGTCTGCTCTGGGACCACTACTGTTTTCTTCAACAGTGACATGGGCAGAGGGACCAGGTGCACCCTCAGCAGGCTGGCAGAAGACACCAAACTAAATGGTGCCATTAACATGCCCGAGGGATGGGATGCCATGCAGAGGGATATAGAAAAGCACAAGGAATGGGATTGTGGGAACATCCAAGGATTTAAAAGGCCAAGTGCAAGGTCCTGCACCTTGGTCAGGACCAGCCCCAGTATCCATAAAGACCAGAGAATGATGGGATTGAGGGCAGCCTGTCGTACCTGGGGGTACTGGTGAGTGAGAAATTCAACATGAGCCAGCAGCATGTGCTTGCAGCCCAGAAAGCAAATCTTACCCTGGGCTGTATCAAAAGAAACATGGCCCACAGATTAAGGGAATTGATTCTGTCATTCTACTCTGCACATGTGAGACTCAAACTGGAGTACTGGATCTAGCTCTGGAGTCCTCACCACAGGAAAGCCCTGGACCTGTTGGAATGGGTCCAGAGGAGGACTGTGAAGATGATTGGAGGGATGGAATATCTTTCCTATGACAAAAGACTGAGAGAGTTGGAGTTGTTTAGCCTGGAGAATAGAAGGCTCTGGGGAGACCTCATTGCCATCTTTCAGAATTTAAAGGGAGCTTCTTAGAAAGATGGGGATAAATTTTAGTAGCTGTTGTCCTGATAGGACAGGGAGGAATGTTAAAGTATGTTCAGATTGGATACAAGGAAAATTTAATTTTTTTTTACAATGAAGTTAGTGAACTACTGAAACAGATTTCCCAGAACAGAAGGTGACTGAAATAATTATGGATATATACAAGCAGCTGATAAACAAAATAGCCCAAGCTGGAATTTTAAGGATGTGAAGGAAGAAAAAGTTGGAGATTTTGTTATTATGTACAAGTAATTTACTTTATCAGTAACTGGAGGATATGCACAGATGTTTAGCCTGAAAATTTTGATTTCCATCCAAAAATTTTTTAAAAAATGCTTCAGAAGACAGATTAAAACCATAGTAATTGCCATGGTCATTTAATTTAATGTGTTAAAATACATAAGAAAATCTTTCTTATAAAAAGGGATTTGTGGTGCTGATTTTGTACTAGCTGAGAGATATTAAAGCAATCTGAAGCATCTCCAGTCACTTCTGACATTTGTCAGAAATAATGCACTTGGGAGATTTCTATATACATGGACAGACACCTTTTTGTTGTTAAGGAATGCAAGAAAATGCAAGGCCACTACTTTTCCCAGCTCGTTGTGAAATGGTTTTGTCTTCACAAGGGCTGAAAATGGTCCTGACCTATTTTTTTTAAATAGCACCACCACATACATACTGCTAAAGTAGCAGAAAAAATAAATGTGTTCCCTTGGATGCAGAGTGCATGTAAAAGCTTTTATGTGTTTAAAATGTTTTCTTTTAGATGATGTTTAATAAATGCAGAATATGGGAAAGGCAGAATTCCCTCCTTACCCGCTCCCCTTCACAGTGAAGATAATAAGAAGGTTTCCTATAGAAATGAGCCACAATAGCTTCCAAGAGCGCAATGACTTTGTGGAGAAATGCACAGTCATAACACACAATAGTTCACATTCAACCCTGGATGCAATAATTATTTTAATGAGAAAGATAATGGCAAGTCAGGACACTGGAGCTAGTCCCTTACTATATTAGAGAAATGTTTTGTGAGTTTAAAATTTATCATAGGCAGCCCCCCAGACAGTGAAGGAAAGAGTTTATGCTCAGTGAGCTGACAGTTACCAAATCTAGTGCATAGAGCACAATGGGCACAGAGCATCATCCCATGTGTCAAGTAAAGGACTCTGAATCAAGGCATTCCAGCAGAACACTGGTTCTTTAAATTAGTTCTATGCTCTAGCATTGCCACAAAAATTGCACTATGCTGGAAGGAGTCATCCTGATAAAGTCCCAAGAATGTGTAGGGAAATTCACCCTATTTAGCTAAACCAAGTTTTATTATGCTCACACATTTAGTGACTGTTCTTGAAAATCTACTTGTGGCGCACCTTAAGTAGTAATTTGTGTTTATGAAAAGAAGATAGCAATGCTGCTAACTCCACATGATAGCCTTTCCTTTATTTTGCAGAGAACTAAATTACTCCAGCAGAAAGGAGTGGCGGTGATTCAGGACAAAAACTAGCATTAAAATTTTTTGTTTCATTTTACTTTGTCTTTCACTAGTAAGCTGAAAAAAAATTAGCATTACACTGCTTTATTGTTTCAGCAAAACATATCATGCTGGATTCAACAACACAGGAGAGTCAAGAGAGTTGCTTCTCCTTACTTCAGATTCAAACAGTTGCAAGGCTGATGATGTAATCTCATCAGGAACATGCACATGTATCACACATACAGGTAGACAGATTAATTATAATCTAGATAAATTAGATATTAGATAGATAAATTGATTATATAGATATAGGTGTACAGAGATAGGCAGACAAATAGATAGATAGATAGATAGATAGATAGATAGATAGACAGATAGATAGATAGACAGACAGATAGATAGATAGATAGATAGATAGATAGATAGATAGATAGATAGATAGATAGATAGATAGATGATAGGTAGAGAGCTGCTGCCATCATGGACACACAAGACCTCCAACCTGTGGTCTGAGCCACTGCTTTAAGACTCCCACACATACACAGAGGCACAAAGACCCTTTAACCCTTTAACCCCAAGGAGAGTTAGAAAGAAAAGCAATTAGATAAGTCAAACTGTGCTGATCAGACAAATCACAGCAGCACAGAATAATCTGAGTTGGAAGGGATCCACAAGGATCATGGAGTCCAGCTCCAAGCCCTGCACAGCACCATTCCCAGAAGTCACATCATGTGCCCAAGAGTATTGTCCAAATGCTTCTTAAACTCTGTCAGGCTTAGTGCTGTGACTTCCCTGTGGAACCTGTTCCAGTGCTCCACCACCCTCCGAACCTTTTCCTAACACCCAAGCTAAACCTCCCCTGGTGCAAGTTCAGGCCAGTCCCTCAGCTCCTGTCACTGGTCAGCACAGAGCAGAGATCAGTGTGTGTCCCTCAAGTTCCCCTCACGAGGATGTTGTAGACTGTAATGTTGCCCTCTTTTGGACACTCTCTAATGGCCTTATGTCTTTCCCATATTGTGGTGCTCAAAGCTGCACACAGTGTTCAAGGTGAGGCTGTCCCAGCGCAGAGTAGAGCAGGACAATCGTCTCCTTTGCCTGGCTGGTGATGCTGCGCCTGATGCACCCCAGCACACAATAAACTCTCCTGTTTGCCAGGGCACTGCTGACTCATGTTCAACTTGCCATAGCAGCCCAGGTTGATCCATGTAGCCAAATGACTTAGACTCCTTTTTTCATTACAGCACACAGAACCCCATATCTTCTACACTGGTTGCACATGACTTCATTATTGGGTTCTCCCTTTTGTTATGAATGAACCAATTCCTTCCAAAGCAATCCTCAATGGGGTTCTGAGAGCATTTCAGGGAACACAACAGGCAGGTTGCTGAAAACTGTACAGGTCTTACCTTCCAGCACCTGAAATGCTGCTTCAATACTGTCTGCATAGAGCTTGCATCTTCAAACACTTCTAAAGTGTCCTGGGTTACAGCGGCATGTAACCAAGCTATGTGTTTTACTCTCATATATGTTATTCCTGATTAACTGTTAATGGTGGGTGTAACTATCTGATTTGAACCTAGGAAAGCAAAGAAAGCTAAATTTCTGTGTATAAACCAGAAAAAAAACTGAGACGGTTCAAAATATACCAAATGAGATTAAAGGAGATTAACACCAAATGAGGTTAGATGTTGGTGCTGAAAAATTGATGTATTTGGAAAGGAAAGGAAAGGAAAGGAAAGGAAAGGAAAGGAAAGGAAAGGAAAGGAAAGGAAAGGAAAGGAAAGGAAAGGAAAGGAAAGGAAAGGAAAGGAAAGGAAAGGAAAGGAAAGGAAAGGAAAGGAAAGGAAAGGAAAGGAACTCCAAAAGCTCAGCTGGTACAATAGGGAAAAGTCACTGAATAGACAGCTTCTTTCCCACACTCTTTCCTCAAGCACCTGCTTTCTGAACTACAATCTTGTTTGCATTTACATTAATTCTGATGCATTACATCAGAATTCAAATTAGATCAAATATTTCTGACCTTTGATCTGGAGGTATTGAAATGCAATATTGGAAAAATAAGTTTTTCAGTGGTCCTTTTTTTTTTTTTTTGAATGGAAAACAGGCTAGTATAAAATCTATACGGAGAAGAGAGGACATCCAGCTGGACTGTGAAGGAAGAGGGGAGTGTTCAAGATATCTTTTCCTTTTGTAACTTTATGATTTTTGCAACCTTTACCCAGTCTCAATCTGTCACTCCCACAAGTAAACTTTCAGGTACTGAAAGGATGCACAGTGGGATAACTTCACATTACTACATATTCAAAGGAATCATTATGTGACAACAATCTTTAAGTATTCCAAAAACATTTTAGTGTGATATATGAATGTAAGAGAACTCATTGAGAAAGCATTCAAAAACTAAATAATTCCAACTTCTACCTTCCTATTCCATCTTCAGATTTCTAGCACCTGAGAAGAAATCATCATACTGCTAGAAAAGAATATTGTGGTAAATAGACATCTTAAAAGGACTACTTACCAGTTCACTAAAAAAAAAAAAAGAAATTAGAACTGACTTTTATGCCTCCAATGTAGAAATTACTGTGAAGAATCTGCAATTATGCCCATGCAAAGAAATGTCCATTTCCACCACTTAACTTACTGAATTTGAAAACTACAATGGTTCTTATCCTGGAATAAAAGTTAAAAAAACAATATCCAGTGTTTGGTTCAAATTATAGAGCAGAATCAAAGCAGAAAATTGAAACGTGGCTCTCTTATCTTCCTTAGCACTGTGGTTTGAAGAATAAATACCTGATTTTATGGAATTCAGACACTTAAAATAAAAGGCTTGCAAAAGAGAAACAAAGCAAAACGATTGAAAAGAATGACCAGAATATCCCTTAGTTGAATACTTTAAAGAATCTTGTGTTTTAAGTGGTTATATATGCACAAGCTTTGAAATTCATAACCCTTAGAAATACCTTATAGTTAGTTTTGGATTTCATATTAGTTATTTCATTCTTGTTTATGAACTTCTATGTATATATTGCTATTCTTAGTAATACACACATTCCATATATAATATATATAGAAATATGTATCACAGATATTAAAAAAAAAAACTTAAACATTTGATGGCTCGTAGACCTAGAATTGAAACTTAAATGCAACCAAAATCAGGGTAGTAATCAATGGACAATATGCAACCTATAATTAGCAAAGGACTCATGAGAAGTATCCAAGAGCTAACCACTGCTTCTGCAAATGGTGCAGAAAGCTTTAACTACACTGTAGATTTAACAGGAATTAGAGTTTTAGAGAGCTTACTTCAAAATTTAAGAGGCTCCTTTACATCCTGTCAAGTACCTAAATAAGTAATTAATAGCTTTTTTAAAAGTAGCTGAAGGCTGGGTGTTTGAAGGAGACCTGAATCAATAAAATTTCAGCATTTAGTATCCTCATGTACTTTTGAGTATCCTTGGGAAGCTTTCTTGCATTTCTTGCAGTCAAGACAATTTAAATTCCTGTTTTATATTACTTATAAAAGGGATGAAGAAATACAAAGAGAACAGGACTGATATTGATATATACATACATATATAAGTGTGTGTGTGTGTGTGTGTGTGTGTGTGTGTGTGTGTATATATGTGTGTGTGTGTGTATGTATACCTGTGTATAAATATATACATACATATATATACCATTAATTCTTTCTGTCCATTCCAAACAAACTGATTTTCTTAGATAAACTGAGGTCTTGAGCTTATAAGTGAATAAAAATAAGTCTGGTTTAACAGAGCTGTAGGCAACCATTAGAATTAATGTGAGAATTAATGTGGAGGCCTTTACAATGTGCATAAGAAATTATCCATTTTTCTGTCTTCATTCTTACATAAAAAGAATGTCCCCCTTCTATTTAGAGATTGCTGCTGTTTTATTTTTGCTTATGCTTAGTGCAATTCAAAGGCATACACACTCATATGCTTTCTCACAGATGCTTGCCTTTGTTCTTGTTTGTTTTGTTGCTCAATTAATATCAAAGAAAGGTCAATCTGACAAAGTATACGGTTGGTGTTTGTGTATGGAAAAACATAATGGGAAACTTGTAGTAACAGGAGTCCCATGTGCCAAAGAAAATGTTAAAAAGCCTCTCCTTAGTGACAAAGTGAGCTTCATTTGTACTGCATAAGTATCCTACTACAAAAGCAGTCTTGGACTTCCATGGGACTACTATGAATATGTTTATAATATGATTAGGCAGGCAAAATGCTCCCAAAGTGCTGCATCACTAGTCTTGTGACTGTTATACTGCTGTAGTGGGACCTCTTAGACTTCTAGTGGGCTGAAATGGCATTACTTATAAGTGTACTTATATCTTACTTAAAATGAAGAGAATCTTGCTGCCTGATGTCATGAGGCTTGAAGAATGATATTAGTGTTACGAATGGTGACAGATTTCGGCTCACTTTACTTCTGTGACTCAAATGGCAGCATTACTCCACAATTTTTGAATCCCATAGAATGGAGTTCAAAATAAATCCCTGCTCACCAAAAAATTGAAAACACTTACTGATCAAACAGATTAATTTAATGCACATTTGTGAACCACTAATATGGTATTCTCCTGGGGGCAGTGAAAGTATTGCTGTGGGACTACCAGCCATGGTGCTACACCACAACTGTTAGAATTTCTGGAGACTTCTAGATTTGCATTTTCTTTGTAGTTTCATTAACATAATTTGAAAACAGACTTAATTAGTGTTTTAGCACTATTCATTTTGTTTTATTTTCTTTTTTTTAAATTCCTGAAGAGATGTTTTTTTCAATGGGGTAAGATATTGAGTTGACAACCCTGAAAAATCAACGTCCCTTTGTAGCTATACAATGATTCTGTATAAGGCTAGTACCAAACCAGTTTTACTGACTGGGGGGGGGGATTTCTTTAGTTTTTGTTTTATTGCATTTTTACTACCTCTTTGTTGATCTGCTGTGACAGATCTTGTTATAAGTTCCTAAATGTGTGACTGTATGGTCTTCATTCTCTGCTAGCTGTTAAGAAAGAACTTTCAGGAAAATAACCTGTTAAGCTCTCTTAAATCAGGAAAACAGAATTGGTGTTAGTGCTTTAAATGAATAGAAGACTTTTCCTAAGGATGGGATAACTGTAGTTATTTTCATGCTTTCCTCTCCATGATAAGATTTGTTTAGCATTTTTCTATGTATTCGGTTCTGCAAAAAATGAAGTTTTGCAGTTTGTACAAGTATATTGTTCTGATAGTCCTGAAAATGCTTTTTGCTCCACCAAAACTTTTATCCTCATTTCAGTTTATGATTTTGGTATTCCAGTTTTTTTCTCTAAGCTTTTTTCTTTTCTCTTCTAACCAGACTGATCTTGGCAGAACAACTTCTCTTTATTTTAAAATTTTTGATGAGTGTCTGCCTTTCAGATAAATGCATCAGTTGGTGTCACATGTGATGATTTTACTGGTCCACCAGAACCAAGAGTCAGATTTTCTGCTCATTTTATGCAGAACATCAACCAACCAACAGATGGAAAAATACCAAGTTAGGTATTACTTCAGCAGATATGAATTAGAGACCTGAAGTTGAAAGAGTCTGTATCCTTCTATACTTTTTCTTCTCATACAGTTTTCTATTTTAATTAATTTTGTTATTATAGCATAAAAATAGTTTTTGCAAAAGAACAACAAATCTAACCACCAGAGTACTAAAAATTAAAGAAAAATTGGTCTAGTTACAAGTACACTTCATTATTTTATTGGCTCAATAAATAATTTTGTATCCAAAACATCAGTTGTGGAGGATGCTGAGAATTTAGGCATAAAAAACGTAAACAAAACCTATGAGACATTTGCAAATGTCAGATAACAAACATCACCCAAGAATTTTCTGTATGGTATCCTTAGCCTCATTTGGACAGCAATGCAGCACTAAAATTTGTGTTCCTAATGAATCACAGATACATAAAGTCCTCATGCAGCCAGATTACGTGTCTTTCAAACCCTTTAGTAATACTACTTCTGGCTCCCTCAGAGCACTATTAGGCTGTGGAAAGGTGTGTTGCGTTAGATGCTGGAGACCAAGTGCCAGATTTCCAGCAGGACTAAACTGCTGTAGCTTCATGGAAGCGAATCACAGCGGCCACTGCAAATGTAACAGCAGTGGGAGCTGTGGGGAGGGAGCTGGCTGAGCAGTGATGATCTCAGGTGCCTCTTGTGCGTGCTAGAGGGCAGCTTGCTAATCAGAAGTTGTTAAAACAGTTATTTGAAATGTTGCCACTGGACAGGATCTTTCTAAGCAAATGAGTAATCCCAACAGTACTAATGATATCAATTTATCACTCAGGTTCTGTTTGTATGTTTTGTAGTTTCCAATCTGTTACAGGAAAGTGGTGGTGGCTGGTTGGATGCCTTTTTTTTTTTTTAATGAACATTTAAAGTACATAATTTTACTTCATTTGTGCCAGAAAATTGCCCAAACACCTTCATTAGAAATAAGCAAATCTGTTCAATACTATCTGAACAGCAGGCAGTAGATGCTTTATTGAACAGAGAAGCTTTAACAAACCTTATCCTGTACATGTCCTGTACTGTCAGTCTGTTTATGTACTCACAAGTTTAAGGAAAATATGGGTGCTGCTACATAATAAACAGTGTCTCACTACCCTTCTTTTTTATCCAGGTGGTTGATTATATGGTATGGGATATTTTTGCAGGTGGTATAGAAAATCATATATACCAGCTGCTGTACCCACTGAGCAACACTTTGCTAAATGACACAACACCAATCACATATAACAGCTCTAATGACTTGAGTGCTATCTTTACTAGATGTGTCTTTTTTTTTTTACATTGAAAAATAGCCTTCAAAAGGACTTTTACCTGCCTCTGGTTTTTTGTTTTGTGTTGTTGGTTTGGTTTTTTTTTTTTTTTTTGCATGGTCTGTTAGGTAAAATGAAAAAATATTTGGGAAAAAGATTAGTGATTTAAAAATCCCACAATAATACAAAGCCAGATAGGATAGCAAAAATGAACTGTGCACTGGATGGCTTGGCATGCTGCCACCAATCCTTGGCAGGAATCACTTGCTGCTGGCAGTGGAGATGTTAGATGTACTAGCCACTGGGCCCCTGCTATAAACATTTTACTGTGTAGAATCAATATTGACATACTGCATAAACAACTGGATGAACCTTGGACAAAAATGATGGCAAATAGCATTTCAATAATTTCACATAAATCTGAAAATATAATTGTGCTTGACATTACTATTAGTATTATATCTGAAGGCCCTGATTATCACTGAGCACCATTAAATTTAGTCTATTGAACATCAGTCTTGTGCTTTCTTTTCCTATGAGTATGATTGGTGTAAAGAATGCAGCAGTACAAAAATTATCTTCACTTGGTACCCTGTGGGAAGGCATCCAGAGTATTTGTTGCCCTTAGTGCAATTAACAGTCATATTGATCACTTGCTTATTTCAATTAATAGTAGATAAGCTGTCTGATTCCTATCCCTGCTGTAATTAATGAAAGTAGACATTAACTGTTACAAGAACAAAACAACTACTTCTCTACCACCTGTACTTCTTGTTTGGAAGTGTGAGATATGTTACGACTAAATTTGTTCCAGCAATAGACAGTAGACTAGGAACTTTTTATAACAAAATAGTGCAGTTTTGTAGTAGAACTCCATCACTGCTTACATATTTTCCTTAATTTTATAGGTAAATTAATATATTTAAGAAAAAGATTGTCTACATTTGGATTCCCTGTAATTACTCATATTTTAGATAATTAGAGAAGTGCTTCTGTCTCATAAGGAACCACTATTGTTGCTCCTTTCTCATGAAACCCTGTCACAACACAGCTCACCATTATTGCCAGGTTTATGTGAAAGACTCATAAGGTCACGTGCTTGTGCTGTAACTCCAAGCTCTTGAAGCCTAAGACTGGCACTCCCAGTCCTCTAAATCCCTCTAAGGATGTGGACTCTTACTCAGCTGGAAGCTGTCAAATCACTGAAGAAGACTTAAACTACCACATACAGTATTGCTTCCTGCTGTGGCTGATGAAGGAGATACACAGTAGCTTTACATTGTGACATTATCATTTTCGTTCTTGTAATAATAAAGTGTCCTCTTCTGTGCAAAAAGAATTTGACATCCTTGCCAGGGCTTTGCCTTTGATAGGTACAGTTAAGGCATACTAACCATGGATAAGTTTTCTAATAGAAGGAAGCAGACCAGCTTCACATCCAGCATTGCAGTAGGGTGGGTAAAAAAAATATAAACTGATGTTGGTCATACAAACTGATGTATGCATCTTTATTTCTTCAAAATATATGAAATGGAGGGGAAGAGCCACTCTCTGCATTAAATTATTTAGATTGCTTAAAGAAAAAAAAAAAAAAAAAACAGAGAGAAAAGCAAAGGAAGTAGCATATATAAACATACATTCATTTATTTAAATTTACCAAGCTATAAAAGAAATTTGATTTTTTTCCTGATTCTAGTCTTGCTTTATATGTTTTAGGTATCCAAGGCTTTTTGGGGTTTTTTGCCCTTTTCTTTTTCTTTTCTACCACTAACTGTCTTTTCAGGAGCACATTGACAGCTTTGAGCTGATAGAGAATAATTATAATCAGTGTAGAAGATATAAAGTCACAATGAGAAGGGAATTCATGTTTACAGTAGTGGGGACCACACACTGTGATAGTTTGCATTAGAAACTCAGCAGGGGGAGTGTGAAAAGCTGTAGCATTATAGTAGATATGGGGCTTTTTGGCATGAATAGGTCATGTGTGTTCAAGTACCTGTCTAACATGTAACAATCACAAAATATTATCATATTCAGCAGGACCATTTTGCTGCTGCATTGAATATGTAGCCTCTTAAAATCCCCCATGCTCTCAAAAAATGAAAAGGATACAGCAGCAAATAATGGATTCCCCCTAACCATATCAATAGTACATTTCATAATACATTGCCACAAAAAGAGAAGACAGAGGCATACAAAGGATCAGATCAAAACTACATGGAATAGGTGTTATGTCAGAGCAAGGTTATTCCTTCAGGTAAATAAAATCTGTCAACCAAAATGCAGAAAAAAATGCATGAAAAAGTGAACAACCAAAACTTTACATCTAACCACTGAAAAAAATTTTAATATCACAATGAGAAGAAGCTTATAGCAGCTCAAAAACAGGTTCAAAAATCCAGAAAATATTTTCTGAAGAGACACAAACATGCAGCAAAGATTCAAGACTGTGATAAGTCCCTTTAGTTTTGAATATCTTTCTTTGTTTTTTACTTTGAGCTTATGAGGTGAACCATAGACAATTCAAAATTACAAGCAAATCTCTAAGAGACAGAGATCAAGCAGCAGAAGATTGACCTCAAAGTCTTTTTTTATAGTAGCAAAACCTATATTTTATCCCTGTTATTGCAAGACCATGTTGGAAGAAGGCTAAGGTTGCACAGAAAGGCATTTAAAATTTGAGAGCTAGAAGAAATACTCTTCTACTTTGCCCAGTGAAATGGAGATGTGCACCTCAGGCCCATGCACCTGATGGTCAGAGCACTTGGAATTTAAAGGGGTGGATGAAATCAATTTTTGGTTGTACACCAAAGTGGCTTGGAATTAGACATATTACATTAGTGGAGGCGCATCACAGAATCACAAATTCCAACCTTAAGTGTCCAAAGAACTTCACCCATTGACTGCAGAGTCAACAAGCATTCTGGAAAACAAAACTGCCACCAGGAAAGTGAGGAATAGCCTATTGGAAACACTTTTGAAAAGATAGCTGTCTACACCATGAGAGACAACCTGACCACAATGTTAGCAGCCAGCTGTCTTAACCAAATTGTATTTTCTTCTTTGTCCATATAATCTCAGACACCACCACACTAGTGTAAAAATACTTGATATTGTATAACTAAAAAAAAAAAAATCAAGAAATCAAGAAAAGAGTGTAGGTAGATAGCTAAATTAAATAAGTTTGCTCCATAGCTTGTCCTAAGATAAGATGACAGAGGAAATAAACTTCCAGACAGGAACTTGATCACCCCACTTCTTAATTGTTTGATTTTACTTTTTCTACTTCAGTCTGTTTCATATAGATTTCTTTGTTACATGAAGATATAGCTCCTCTTAGAGTAGATGCAAGTTAACAAGGTATTTGTTCTTATTTTGGAGGAATAGTCGCCTTTTATTTAGCTGATAAACATACTGATATATACTGATGTAAGCCTGTAAGCTCCTGCTTCTAGTCATCTTCATCCTCAACTATGTGCTGGCAAACCCTAATGCTCAACTTCGTGGCTGCATTTTAGCATCACTCACAAAGTTATGTGCCAGATGTGAGCTGACAGACATGCTCAGAGTTCTGATTTTAGGTCCCAGGAAGCACAGTCATTCCCAAGTACTGTTTCACCCTATGGAAGTTTGGGACACTTTTCCAAAATGGTAAACCAGGCCTAAATCTCTCTTCTACAAGATGAGATGTAAGACAACGTCCCAGGTGAACACAATAAAAGACAGGCAACAAGGATTTCTGGAGCAGGCATTTCTCATTCCTGCTTGTGCAATTTGCTCTGCTATGCATCAAGTAAGACTCACTGAAGCAAAGAATTCAATCTTTCCAAGTAAATGTCCTAAGCACTGGTTCCTAGGAAAAAAATGTGGGGGAGGGCATTTTCACCTACTCTTCCTTTTTTAAGAGAGGTCTGAAATGCCAAACTCTCAAAGAAAGGGCTTGGATGCCTATTCCCAGAACAAAGTGGAAAATAAATGAATCCTTTAATGCAGGGAAACTGGTAGTCAAACTTAGGGGTCAAATAACCTAAGAGAGTACTTAAATACTGGCAATGTTCAAAATGTTTTCTTCAAATCTAATTCGAGGACGGAAAAAAATTATAGTTATATGCATCATTTAGGAGCTGAGAATTTCAGGAAAATAAAGGATGTCTAAAATATAAAATATTTTTTGGTAGTCTAGACAGAGGAAGAAATCTGTCAGCAAAGTACAGTCTATACACTTAATGGATGGAAAATGTAGATGCAAACTACTGCTAAACAAAAAAAAGGTAAAAGCACATGTTTTAGCACTGATCTTTGATTATCTCTAATGTTTTGACAAAACATAACTGCAATTGATAGAGCAGTACTTCCTACTTAAGGAGGAACAAGGACCTGTTGCAGATTCAGATCAGGCATAGTGTCCTTACCTGAGAGAAACAATACTTCAGCAATTCCTCTCTCTTCTTCCATTTCCCATGTTGGTAGAAGCTGTGGCAGACTTCAGTGTACATGTATATTATCCCCTTCATGTTTCACCATATGTGAGATTCATTAAAGATGTTAGATGCATAGATTTTGTTTTCTCCTTGTTATGCTGAGAAGTGAGATCTCCCTAGCTCCTAGAGTTTCATTCTTCTATGACCATATATGAACCATGTTTATATTTTTGTGGCTTTTTTGTATTATCTATTTTCAAGGTCTATGCTATCTTGAGTTTTTACTCTTGGAGATCACTGTTGTACAGCACATAATCCTAGGAAGAATGTAAGGCCTCCCTGATAAGGTGGAGCAAAAACTTCAATACCTCTGTATTTTCTTAATGTTCAAAATTAAATTTTCTTGCTCCTATGAAAATCAATTTACCACTGTGCTGTACCAGACAGAGACATTTTTACTTCTTTCAGTCAAATAGATAACCTATGGAGCTAAAAGATAAAGAGTTACTAAAAAAAGGAACAAAGGTAGAGAACAAGCCCACGCTGTTGAGTATTTTGGTTTTGGTTGGGCTTTTCTGTTGTTAGAGTGGGGTTTTTGCTGGATTTTTTGTTGTTGTTCTTGTTCTTGCTTTGATTTGGTCTAGGTTTGGTTTGTGTTCTATTTATGTTGTATGACAACTACATGATAAGAAAGCCACAGCAACAATTCCTAAGACTACTGCTGTTTGCAGTGTGTTTAATGCAAATTAGGCACCTAAACTCTGCAAAACTCCTCCCATGATTCTCCATACTTGCCAAAGGTCCTAACAGGAAGGCATAGCAAAACAGGATTTGGTAACACCACATACTACTGTAATTCTCTAACAATCAGACCATGCTTATACTATAATATTCTTGAAATTAAACTGAACTCACCTAATTAAATGGAAGTATTTTATAAACTCTATTAAAATGAACTTCAGTATAGAAATTATGCCACACTTAGAGTTGTATTATTGCACAAAATTAAAATATTTCTTTCCCTCAAGACAGTTCTGCATGAGTTCTCATTGTTACATACCCAGCACAATTCCTCTGTTCAATTTCAGAACCAGCAAGTAACATTAAAAAAAAAAACCTCAAATTCTGTAGATAGCTAAATAAATTAAACATGCCACAACTCCTAATTACCAACACAAAAACTAAAATCAGGTTTGTATAAGCAACATTCTATGTGCTACCTTCATCAGTTCTAACTATCCTAGTTGCCTGGGCTGAGATTATAACTTGAAGAAAGTAAGGTATTGTGTTGAACTAGTCCATAGCTAAGAGATTTTTTATTTTCCTTGAGGGTGACAAAGGAACAGTATTAGAGGCACCCATTCACCTCTATCCCCATTAATATTGACATTTGGAAGAAAAAAATTCATGCTTAGTGAAATGAACCATGTTTGATATCTGAAGGATGATTTATTTCATATGAAAAACTAAACTGTATTGTAAGGATTTGTGTACAATGCAAACCTGTTAAGTACTTAACAGGGCATAGCAAAAAAAAGTGTTCTTTAAGGAAGAATGCTGGCAACAACACTGCTCTGGCCTGATTGGTACATTAGCAGTCCTAGTTGTGTTAGAAGAACACCAATGTCAAGGAAATCTCATTAAAAATCCTTTCCTTTCGTAGATAATGGACTGTGTGGCTAAACTGTGCAGCTGTTGGCTTTCTGATCTGTGCTTTGCAATTTTAGTCTCTAAGCAAGGTTGCCTTATTAGCAAAATCTTCTGTCCAAAATATGCAGAACTGGATTAAACATCTGATGTTTACAAAATCTATTTGATTACATTTCTCATGCCTTCCCAAAAATGAGAGCTAAATCCAGCTTTCTTATAAGAGAGTGAGTATCTGTGGGCTGAGGCTGGTTAATAAACACCATGTGGCCTTTGCCAATAATGTGATGAGGATTATTTTCTGAGAGAAAATGAAGGCCCAGGTTCAAGAAAAAGAACAGACTCTGATATATAAAATTACACACAATTAAAAATAAATTCATCTTATTAAAAAAAAAAAGAAAAATATATGTCCTCTGAAAACAGACCGAGAGAGCTGCGGTTGTTCAACATGGACAAGAGAAGGTTCCTTATGGCAGCCTGACAGCACTTGAAGGGGACTTACATGGCATTTGGAAGAGGGGCTTTCTACAAGCGCATGTACTGATAGAACAAGGGGAATGGATTCAAACTGAAAGATTTATATTAGCTATTTTGAAGAAATTCTCCTCTGTGTGGTAGTGAGGCACTGAAAGAGGTAGTTCAGAGAAGTTGTGGGTGCCCCATCCCTGGAAGTGCTCAAGGCAAGGTTGGATGGGGCTCTGAGCATCCTGGTCTAGTGCAAGGATCCCTGCCTGTGGCAGCAGCTTGGAACTAAGTGATCTACAAGGCCCCTTCCAGCTCAAACCATTCTGTGACTCTGTGATTTATCTTTGTATAACCAAGGGCAGTTTATCAAGCCAGATGGGAGCCTCCAGGGAATTGGAGACCAAATTGTATTCATCTGCTGAAATACTAGGACAGAGACATCAGAAAAGTAACTCTTGTTAAGAGCCCCAGTTGCATTTCTGTTAAATATAATCAATTGTCTAGTTAAAAATGCAAGTTAAGGCTTATGAGAAAGGAAATGAACCAGACAATATATATGGCAAGAAGTAAACAAATGAACTAATAAAAAGACTGGGTTTACAATCACACAGAAGTCTTATTTTTTCCAGATAGATTATCGATCTAATGGTGGATATTAACTATAAAATTCCTCCCTTTAGAAAAGATGTCTATTTGGTAAAAGACACACAGTTTTTTAAAAGATATTCTTTTGATATCATATGTAATTAAACTTAGCAATGCAATGCCATAGGATGTCCTGAAGGCCAAACATCTAAGTGAGCTTAAAAAGAAATATGACAAGTGCATGGAATACAAGTCTGGGACTATTAAAACTGTCATTCCTGACTTCATTCTTGTGGGATCTCAGCACCTCAGGATTGAGGTGCCGAGTCACCGAGACCACCCTTGGGGGGCTCGGGAGTCCTGGAATGTTGCCAGAAGTGTCTGGTGGCTGGACTTTGATCCTACACAGGAGATGACACCTGTATGAGGATAGGAGGATTTCACCGGGGTGAATGGTGAAGGGATTAGTTAATTAGAGGGTGAGACACAGGGTTTAGGATTTCTGTACAGGGGGGTTTAGAGAAGTAAGATGGAGGAATTGGGGCGTGTCCTGTCCTTCTTCTTCTTCTTCTTCTCCTCCATCTTCTGTGGTGATGGTGGCACTTTGGGATTGGTCATTACTAAAAGTGCACCGGACAATAAGGGGGAAAGGTATTGGGGAAAAATGATAAATATTGTACACGTAACTTTGGGTATAAAGATAGGTGACTGTCCGGAGGGCGAGACAGTGTGCTCATGGCTGGCTGCTGAGCAGACCTCTGTCGGGCCGAAAGAAAATCTTTTAGATAAACAATTAATAAACATAGAGACCGAAAGAAGAACTGAAGCCTCTTCTCGTCCTTTGATACGCGGGCTGCCCCAAGGCCACTCCGGGCCTTTCCAGGCCCTCCAAACAGCCGAAAACCGGACACATTCTTGAGTTTGAGAATTTCCAAAGCCATTGGCTCATGTATGTTAAGCAAGCTAACCAATAAAGTAGTTTCTTTCACAAACAAACTGGAAGAAAAATCCTGGGTTACATTGACCTGTTGTCTTTATCAGTCCTTTGTAATTATATTACCATCAAGGCCACTTAGACACTTGGACATTTAAACATTTGAAGTAATCTAGATGAGGCCTGTGATTCAAGACCTAAAGGCTGACATTACTAAATTTACTTTGTGAGTCCTACAAGAGAACAGGAGCACTACCTGAATTGCTTACTGGTTAATACTCAAATACTCAGCCTGCAAGATCAGTCACAGTCAACCCTTCCCTAGACCACAGTTGCATTCTACCCAGTGTCACTGTATCACATATACAGTTCTTTTTATATATATATATATATATATATATCTCTACACAGTTCTTCATATGTATATATACACATATATATATGTAGATATATGTATATATATGTATGTGTCTGTGCATATGAAATATATATAATAATATAAATTATTATGAAAGATTAGATATAAAAATTATTGCTCCCTGAAATGTATTTTCATTTTAATATTAGACAGTTGCTGACAGTTGCTGAAGAATCAAATTAAAAGAATTCTCAGCTTTTCCTTCTTGAAGCAATACAGTAATTTCTGAGCTACTTTCCGGTTGAATTCTCTTCTCTCAGTCTGTTTCTCTTACCTTCTGCCTTCACCAGGATCTAGATTTGACAGAAGAGTTGAAAGTTGTCCCTTAGCCTCTTTGAATCCCCTAATTTTTGCTAGTAGGAGCTCTGAATCGGTTCCATAGCTACTGTACGAAAAGTGGGCACTTCTGTCTTATATCCTTGTCTTCTGACACAGAAAAAGTCTGATTATTTAATCATGTGCCTTCACATGAAAACCCCAAGGTCCTGATCCTCAGAAAGAGGAAACAACTCTAAAGACATGTTTATGTAGCTATTTCAGTAAGGCCCTAAATCTTCCCATTGAGGTTTACCAGCTGAACCATCAGCCTAATAAAATGTAACAAATGGTGCAATTTGGAGCTTCTCTGAAAAGCAGGCATAGCACTGAATGTAAACTGATAGCTCTCAGAATCCAAAATTAAATCCACCCTTCCTGCTGCAGGGATAAAGAACTCTAATAGGTCTGTAGTTCAAAGACTTCCAGCCGAGTGGAGTTTAGGAAGCTTTTTACTTATTTTATTTGGGAACATTTTTACTTGGTTAGCCACCACTTCCAATTAAGACACTGAAATTAATGGGTTGAAACCCCAGCTCATTTTTTAAAAAATAAAATAGCCTTTCAGTTATGAGCTTTATCGTCTTTTTTCTTTTCTTTTTTTTTTTTTTGACTAACTAAAATTGCTCACAAAATCTTTCAGAACTAAAAGTAATTTAAGAAGCTGTTCCTTGATGCATTTCAGCTATTAGATTCCAGCTCCCAGCTTTGACTCCATAACTGGCTATGTGTAGACAGGCTTAGTGTATGTTAACATATCAAACATGGACATAAATTTGATATGTTAGCAGGTCTACTCTGATTAAACTTAGGATCAAGAACTTAATTGCATCACTATATAAGCACAACCTTTATTGGATTACTAACCTGCAGGGAAGGGCAAAAAGGCAAATGTGTCTCTGTACATATGATTTTACAGATTGTTTAGTCTTATTGACACCCTGCTCAGCCTCAGTAACACTTACTTCTTTGGAGTGATTGCATTGAGAACATAATCCTTCAATTTATAAAATCTGAATAAACTTATCTTGCACCTGTCACCTTCTGCTAAGTGTCAGAACAATTAAATTGGTTATGGAAACAAGGGGTCTGGATCTTGTCCTACATGGTTGTACAATTGAAACTAGAAGTCTGTTTATGAAACAAAAGCCTTAACATTTTTTGCATAGGCTATTTGAGAACAGAAACTTTTCATAAAAGGATTCTCTTTTCCTGTGAGTAGTAATTAGGCAGCATGGAAAGAGGAGTTCTAGTGGCCAAATGAATGAGACGTTAGCCAGGAGAAGACCCTGGGAACCTGCCAAAAAAAAAGAAGCAATATTAGAAAGCAGCTTCCAGCATGATGGTATGGAGACTGACTCAGAGGCTCTGATCTGGTGCTGCTAACTGCCTCAGGCAGCTCAGTGAAAAGCAAGATGAAAGGGAAAGGTGTGTCCTTCCTGCGCAGAAGACTACACTTTATTCAAGTAAAGACTAATTTTACTTCTATATTTATTGTCATACAGCATAGATTTGGAAGATTTTTGGAACATTATTTTCAAAGGAAATGTGCTGTAGATCCACTAGAGGACTGCCTGATTCACAGTCCTACAACAAAGACCCTTGATCATACTGGACGTTCACAGGTTTCAGACAACAGGCTTTTAAGGATATTCATCTCTCTGCACTCAAATATTTAGTAAAAATAACTTCTGTCTCCAACACAATCAAAAAATTCAGGTTAATGTAATAGTCATTACATCAATTAATATTTTATCACATGGCTCTGATGCCTGCAGTTTACCTCATTTCATGACCTATGTCAGTCTGGTTCTTGAACTTGTGTTTCTATCTTCAACTTGGTTCCTATGTATCGTTTGATTTAAGAAAACAGGAACAGATTACTAGGTCTCTCAGTTTTATATGTGCTACATTTTTTTTTTTTAGAAAATAATATAAAGATTTTATTAAAAGTAAATATTCTATTAGAAATGGAATTTTAGCTTTTTTGAAAAAAGCAGAGTTTGAACATATGTTAAATTATTAAAACCTATTACACAGTTTAAGATAAACACAATAAAAAGTCTAATGTTTCAACCAAAGATGCTTTGCCTT
Source organism: Zonotrichia albicollis (assembly GCF_047830755.1). Taxonomy (NCBI): domain Eukaryota; kingdom Metazoa; phylum Chordata; class Aves; order Passeriformes; family Passerellidae; genus Zonotrichia; species Zonotrichia albicollis. The sequence continues at coordinate 78,144,752 of NC_133820.1, forward strand.
GGTAGCCTGTAATCATTCTTAAAGAAAGAAAAATGAATAACTAGTTCATGTTGAAAGAATATTTTACTATTCATAAAAGTATAATAAATTATTAGTCTTTTCTGTGTACAATGCTTTAATTAAAAAAAAATAGTTTTCTTCTCAAATATGATAATGTGCTTTGTGTGATGGATTAAAAGCCCCTGAAATTCTACATGGCACGGAAAATAAACTCCTTTTCTTTTTCTAATTAAAAAAATTAATGTTGGTTACTATTACAATATTAAATGTTTGATGGACTGAATGAGATGATATTAGATTATCTTTAAACCTATTCGTTATAAAAGATGAATGGCAAATACAAACTCAAAACACAATAAAGTCCACAATAAGTTTATAGAAAAAAGAAGGAAATTAAATGTAAATATGTTTGTTACATTGTTCCTGCTTTGACCTCTTACATGTACTTGCTTAATGTGCAATTTATAAAGCATAACTAATTCTGATGGCTTATTTTACAATGCAGAAAGTTTTAAAAAAATTAATGCATTTTTCTCTGAACTGTCTATGGCAGTTCATGGATTACCATGTAAAGGCAAAAGATTATCCACATGAAAGCAGAAAGAAAATGTCCTTACGTTTTATATCCTTTTTTTTTACCCACAGAGTAAACAAAGGTAACTGGATAATAACAGAGAAAGATGAGGAAATCTTATAAAACATGGATTGGATTAGTCTCACCTAGTTTTTGAGGTATGTGAAAAGCTAGTTTGCATTTAAGTTGATTTTCCTGTGTCCTGCTGTAACCAGTAAAGACAAACAGCCATCTCTGAAGGGCTCGGAGCCACCTCGATGGTGGTGTGTACAATGTGTTTGCTCTTCTGGTTCTTTTACATTTATCTAAATTGATATCCAAACCAATGTCTTCCAGAGTGTATATTTCTCTCTCCATATGCAAAGGTAAGCAAAGAGCTCAATTCAGCTGTCCGCATGCTTCTTTTTTAATGTCTTAGATGACGCTACTTCTGGCTTCCATCAACACTTCCAGACACCTTCTGGAAGTAGCATGCTAGACTTGGCAGATATTCTTGGACATTTTAATATGTATTAAAATCTCATACAAGTCAAGCTCAAGTCTTAGTTGAATTGAACAGGAGTTAATTAATCTACATTTAGACATCCACAGCTACCTGTCTTCTGTATTATCTAAAGTCCTGTTCAACTCTAGCAGAAATAGCAGATGAGATACATCTTACCTCATTTTGTTTGAGATGCCCTAAATTCTCAGAAACAATAACAAGAAGCTTGACTGACAGTCAACAAGACTTGAAGAAGACTTGAACCCTTCTGAAGAAGCAATTAAAAGCCAGGTGGAATTAACCTCATGGCACATTAGGTTTATGTATAAACCAGATAAACTTATATAAACCAGATTAATGTTTTCCCTCATCACTGCAGCTCATGAGGTGCAGAAGAATTCCTTTTCTCATCCCACAGAAATCACCTGCATTTGGTCCCCTGAACAGCTCCCCAGATTTTGGTGACTATACTGTCTAGAATTCTATGGGTTGTAAAGGAAGCCTACATACTCTGCTTCAAGGTGGAGTCTGTCTTATTCTGAAAGTTGATCATGCTCAAAGGAGGTAGCATGACCAGAGTCTCTCCTCTGAAGTGACAGAAATTCCATAATTTGTGTTATTGATGAAGTAAGGGTCAACATAATTAACCTCTAAAAACACAGAACATCAAATATTCATATAACAGGAAGTGCTGAAACATTTGTGGGCTTGGAGAGAGTTTGAAGCTACATTTAGATTTATCTGCTGAGGGACATTAGCAGCCAAATCAGATTCAGGTCCTTTTCAAAACTATGATTCTCATTCATTATAAACATTTTCTGAAAACCAAGATACAGAGAAATGCTTATTAATAAAATGATAAGCATTTTATTGTCAGGCAACATGCATGTCTAACTTGAAATTTTTCCATGAACTCTCTACTGAACCTAGTAAATCCATCAGAAAACTGAGGATGTCCCAAGATAAGGTTATATAAAATCACATAGCTTCAAATTTTATGTACAACCTTCCAACTTTATTTCAATCAATATGCACTATACAAAAAGAGTTTATATAGAAGTAAATATCTCCATCTCACATTGGGAAAAATAAAATTTATGGTAGCTTTTTCAATAACTTGAACTATCAAGTCCTTAGTGCTTTGATTTGTGTTGTATGTTGGTTTTTTCTGATTTTTTGTGGGTTTTTTTCTAAATATCACATTAAAAGCAGAGTTAAACATACACCACAGAAACACCAATGTAATCATATGTGTATACTTGTATATGAGACACTGTCCCACAAGATAAGCACAGCAACAGAACTTCCCATTGACATCAGAAAAATATTAATATTTAAAATTCCTGCATGCCTTTATCTCCTGCTGATAAAGGTTTTCCTTAAAAAAGCTGTAAGAGATATTGTGAACAGATGGTAACTGGTTTGTTCTATCCTGCATCTCTTCACAACTGCCACAGAGCTTCACCATTCATTAATCTTCCATAGACTTCCAGTAGCACTGCAACTAAATTACACACATACACACTCTGAGGCCAGGACGGCTGTCAAGCCTAAAATTAAGTTGAAGTGCCCTGTGCCAAGTCTTTCAACAAAACTCTCCTATAAAACAGTTAGAAAAATAAACATTTAGCTTGGAGCCTGACCCATGAACGCTCAGCCCTAAAAGAGAGAGCACCAGTTGGTCATTACATTTAGGGCATTCTATGAAGCAAGTTGAGCTGTGATTTGTCAGTGGGAATAAAACCAGAAAACATCTGGTTTGAATTCACCTTGACTCATTAAGGTTTAAGGAGAGAGCTATTTCCTCTATGTTTGAAGTGAAGAGGGGAAAAAATACATTATACCCACAATATCCCCTATGATCCTCCATTTGTAACGAGGTCTCTACACAGCAGGTGATAACTAAATAAAATTGCAATCTATTTTTTTGGATTAGAAATTAGGTCACAAATTCTAAAATATCCCTGTTGCTTGGACAACAAACATATACATCAAATTCCTAATCTTCCAGGCTTCATTTACAAAAATATAGCTCTAACATTTCAGTCTCTGAACTCTGCCAAAGCTTCCACTCAAGTTTTTTCTAACATATTTTTTAAACCTAGAGATAATTGAATTTTTTTTTGAAACATTTAATTCTTTCTCACAAAAGTTGTTATAATTTTTCTCTCCAACATTTCTGAAAATCAATACTGGCAACTACACAAGGAATTCAAAGAGAACTTTGATCCCAGTATAGTACAGTGCTGAAAGGTTGGCTTTGCCATTTCCCCCTTCTGCCTCCTGCATCACTTTTGGCTGAGGTATACCCAGAAAGTACTGTAAAATGAGAAACTCATCAATAGAAGCAGCAGCAGTTTAGAAGCCTAACTTATCATCTATCTTTTATGGCAGTGTAGATATACATATTACATGTGTGAACAGATGTTCCCAAAATCCAAAACTGAAGTGTTGCAGTGACTAGGAGAACAAAGCTCCGCTGTAAATAATTGCATTGTTCCTGCAGTCTATCTCTTCCCTTCTTTATTTCCTTTGTTTTTCCATGGGAAAATAAGAAAGATTACATTTTTACTTCACAAAGTTTTATTGACTAATCTAAATTTTATCTTTCAAATGCAAATTTGAGGTTTTAATTTAGAACTACTACTATCTTTTAATTGCATCAGTTTTAGAGGAGAATTAGTATTAGTGTGTAATCTCTATAATCTCTATAATTATGGAGATTTCTGCAGTGGGAATCATAGAGCTCTAGATATTATGTATCTGAATTTCTCTGTTTACCTTAATATACTTTTCTTGCAAAATACCTCCAGGTACAGTTATGCAAAGCTGCAATATTAAAAGACAACTCTTGAAATTTATCTTACACACTGCATAATTTAAATATCTTTGCTAATATTATTCTATTTAAATTTGTGTTTTTATCTAGTGCGCACCTTGTACAGGCATTTTCAATATCCAGAGTCTCACGCTAATGCAAAGTAAAAACTTACCACTCACATCTTCTCAATATACATATAATGCTGCATACAGTGTTCCTGAAGTAAGTAGGATTATTAGAAATCTATACCAGAAATTTACTTATCATTAAAAAGATATAAATTTCTCTCCAAGCAGTTTCCATTTCTATATGTATATTCTTCTCACATTTTATTCTTTGTTTGTTGATCTCAAAAAAAAAATCCCCAGCACAACGTGTGGAACCAGCCTGTGAAGAACTCCTGAACACGAGACCTTTCTAAATTTTCAGACAGAATAAAATCACGTTCAAAGACTATCTGGTTATTGCATCAACATAAGCTGGAGACTTAGACCTATGACCAGTTTAACTCTGATCTTGGAATTAACAATGCATATTGGCTTACCTGATAACATACTAGCTATATGTGCTTCAATTTCTCTAATGTATGTAAAGATGAAGAAAGATATATATATATATATGTTTAGACAAACTATAGAGCACACAGTCATGGTCATATTTCTATTTCTGAAGATTCTTCTGCTATCACATGGATTACAATTTTTCAATACAAATTTAGTTTGCTGTTACTTCTATTAGTAGCAACAAAATAAGCAGTGGAAAATAAATAGTAGGTTATTTGCAACACTCAATGTACGACTTTCTTCTCATAGATTTTTCCTGGGGAGAAAAAAGAGGGTCTTTTTGAGAAATTTCTATTTGGAGCTATGCAGCAGGGAACCCAGAATAAGATTACTGAATGTTTACCAACTCCAAGCCTTTTTCAGCCTTTTAGAATTAAAATTTTTACTTTCATCTACAGAAATTACTTAGCATCTAAGGCTACATCTTGTTGTGAAAAAACTAATGGGATAATTCTTTGCCATTCAGTGTTAGTAATGCATCCATACCAAAGGATTCATACCCTCCAGTACCAGAAATTGCATCCATGTTGTCTTTTGGGAATTTTACCTTTCTGAAACTGTCATCATGAGCTATTTTTTCTTTCTTTTCATAACAAACCAGAAAACTCATAAAGGAGTATTATAAAATAACAATACAGAGAGAAGCATTCCAGTGTTCTGCAAAAGTTCTCTTGCCCTGCTAAATTACTAATATAGATGCAGACCAAAGTACGAGTAGAAACTAGACAGTTTGCTGTCTAAAGCTACTGCTGGGAAGGAAAGGTAACCTTTTGCTCTTTTGGTGAGTAAACTTTGAGTGTGATTTGTATTTAATAAGGGACAATAAAACCTTTCAGTATTTGAAGTAGATATGGCAAATATGTATAACCAAGACAGCCTGTTTTGCCAAAGTAAATGCATTGTTACAGGCATTAAGAACTGCAAAAGATACCAAACACTGCTTTTTATTGATTTGCTAACATAACCCAGTAAGTATGATGGCACTTTACAGACAAATAGGAGTCATATCCCTGAGCTGAAAAGCAGGCACTCTAAAACAATTGAGGCAACAACATTATGAAGGTGTTAAGACCTGGATAAAGGGTAAGAGAGAGAATATTTTCTTACAAGGGATTGACAGAGACTGACAAAATAATGATGTAATTACAGCATTTTTCTATTTTGGTACCAATATTAAAGAGATTATTTTAGATGTATGGAGTAGGTTTTTTGGTTTTTTTTTTCTTGAAGAAAGTTCAGGAAAAACACTTTATCTCTTAAGTTTCTTTGCATAGTGAATATGATTATTTTTACAAAATGTAATTGTGATAGCATATGTTCTAAAACCAACTTTGTTCAGCACAACTCCTTGTCATTGTTTTTAACAGCTGAAATTTAAACAATCAAAGGTTAATCAAAGACAAAATGTTTTGAAGAGAGATCATAGCAAGATAGTGCATTTATCTGCTAATTGTCTGAGGACAAATTCACAGAAGGCTACTGCTGTTTGGTTTCTGTTATCTGGCCAAGGGCAATGAATTTCAGATGGTTTCTTCTGCTGATAATCAAGTTACTCATTAGATTGTTCAAGGATTAGGCATCATCAGATGTTTAATAAATATAAAAGTTTTGATATTAAACCTTATTTTGTCCTCAGTGTGAAATATATACCCCTTACCTGGTACATTAATTTGATATTCAAGGGCCACTCTGTGATAAAACATTTTGTTCCCTTTCAAATGGATATACTTAGGGCATCATGTATGGAGAAAAACTGCAATATTTTCTCAATTTTATTAGGACCTTTCAGGTTAATCTAAAAGACATGACAAGAGCTTCCCTGATGTCTTTGGAAACTGTTTTTCCTTTGTGTGCTTGCATTCTATGACTTTTAAATGTAAATGAGCCCTAACATCTCAGTGCAAACAATGGCCAAAAAATTTTATATGTCACAGTTCACATTTCAAATCATAAACTTTCTACTTCTAATATGAAGCTGCACTTCATACCATTGTTCTTTGTTCTAATTCTCTACTCTCTGATAGCAAAATCCAATAAATTTCTAACAATTGTCCCCTGTAATTTCTTCCCCAAATTTTTCGAGTGTGAAACTTCCTTGTTGTCAATGTTCAACAAGTGTTTCTTTTGCTCATAGGAATATATCAGGGGGTTTAATATCATTAAGGATTGGATTGTCAAAGTGAAACTGTAAAGATATCGTTGTATGAGTCAAATGAGAAAGTAACTGGAGCTCAGTGACACAAAATTCTTCCCCTTATATGCAGGGGGAGATCATGACACTACTTTGAGGCTGTCTTAAATGCAACATGAAATTCTTTCTTTTACCAAGATATTTCATATATTTTAGCAATAATCGAACGCCAGTGTTTTGACACAATGAGTAGTGCCCTATACATTGTCAGGGTTGTAGTGCACACTTCTTTTCTAAGCCATTTAGGAAGATGTGCCATGCACTTCCTTTCAAAGAACTTTCTCCCTACTTTGGACTTCAGAGGACCAGAGTTTAAACAAGTTTCATTGCTCTTTTTAAAGGCAGAAATGCAAATGGGTGAAAAGGTAACTCTAGTAACAGCTGGGGAGAAATCCTCGCTGTATCACAAACCCAAGGTTTTTGTTCTCTTGCTCAGAAAGGACATTTAGGCCTGTGTTGTTGGGGCAAGCTAAATAGCTATTACAATGGAGCAAACATTACTAAGGTTTTAAGAGAAAAAAAGAAACTTCATTCAGCCATGCCTAAAGCAGTTTAGGTTGACAATTCAAAACTAAAATTCACACAATTTCAGTTTTTGAAAGAAGTGTGATGACATTGACAGTGTCATTGAATGGAAATCACACATTCACCCAAAATATCCTGCACTAACTATGGAAGCAATATTTCTATAAAGAACAGGACCCCATACAATTACTTACACAACCTCTTCCACTACCATTATTTTCAAGTTTCCCTTCACAAGTATGGATCAGATCCAAGAATGTTACACCTCAATGTATATTTACTGTTCATTCTTTGAAAATGTATTCCTGTTGCTAAACATCCAGCCAAGATTTAAAATTTAGTCCATTTTAACCAAAAAGCTCACAATATCAAATCTCATCTATATGCATCAAAACCATGTGCTTTTCCTTGTTTATTCAGTTCTTAAAACTTACAAGAAGGTAACTGCATTGTTACTTTTTTCACTGACAGACAGATTTAAATGGTTCTTGTTATTCTAGATCCATACTTTTTATGAGTTTTCTGTTAGTGTTATTTACCAGTCTCTACACCACACTGTTAAACCAAGGTTTCTTGGCTGTGTGAGGATTTTTTGTATATGTGACATTAAACTGGATAAGCTGAGGGCAGGAATTTTTGTTTTTCTTGCCTAGATTTTCTTACACTTCCTTTTTTTCCTCACACATTTCAGATGCTAGCTTTAGTTTCCTGTAGAATGAAGTGGAAAACTGATACAGCAAAATAAACAAAAAGAAAGTCTTTTATTATTTTTAAGGAAGAACAGAATTTTTGTGGTACAAAAGTAATTCAGGGTGCCTATAAAGATTGTTATGGCCCTTGAATAAAGGAACAGAATGCCTAGAATATGACACAAGTGGATTTTTAAGTAATCTTGCAAAATTTGCTGCTTCAGCTTATTGATACTGCAAAACAACCTCAGTGAAAAGCATCACCTTTTCTGCATGCATAAGGTGAGGTATCTGTAACTGTTTAATAAAATTACCCATCTGGCCCCAGCTGACCAAAGGGATATTCCAGACCTCATGGCATCATGCTCAGCATATAAAGCTGTGCAAATAAAAAAGAAAGGGAAGGATGTTTGGAGTAATGGTGTCTCCCTCTTTTCTGGAGAGGGTTGGACACCTGCCTTTTCATAGAGAGTCATGAATGAATTCTTACATTGCTTTCTCACGTACACAGTTTTTACTTTCTCTATTAAACTGTCATTGTCTCAACTCATGTGTTTTCTCACTTTTATTCTTCCAGTTATCTCTCTCATCCTACCAGGAAAGGGTGGATGTGGATAAGTGGATGTGTAGGGTTTAGTTGCCAGCTGGTAAACCAAGACAAGCTAGAAGCAGTTGGATTTAAAACAGTAGTTCGTGCCTGATTCTATCAGCTGCCCACTGCACCATATTTATTACCTATATAACAATATTTACATCTAATGCAGAGGCCTTTCACACATTTTAAGTTGGGTCAAACCTTCAGACTTTCCTAAAATATAAAACATGTTGATTAACACATCATATACTTTATTCACTATGATACATGTTAGCAGTATACAAATTACAGAAGTTTTTCCATCTGCATAAATTTAGCAACCACTCTTAAAACACCTGAGTTATAGAGTAAATGCTGATGAAATAGATACTCAACATACAATAAGGGCATAGGACATCAAGTATTCCTCATTAGAAAATTTATCCTGCATATATATTGTCATTTAGCAGTATGAAAACAGTATCTCTCCAGTGGAAAAAAAAATTCAATATCTGCTATATTAATATATATTGATAGCAAATGCTGCTCATTGTTATGGATGTTCTTGCTACCAAGCACTCAGATACACATTTGACACATATTCACACTCAAAAAGGCAACCACATACTACTACCTGCAGTTCAATTAGCATTGAAACACTGGCCTCAAGGTGCCTTAAAGGCAGATCTTTCAAGGTATGCTTGGCCATAACACATAAAGTAAGGAATTTCTAAAACTTTCAAGGAAGTGAAATTACTTTACAAGCCAGATTTTAAAGGTAATCATAATTATTGCATTCTGTTCTTTAAAAAGAAAGAACACCAAAAATAAGAAAGCCAAAAAAAAGGGTTTTACACAATACCAAAAAAGAGTTGCAAAAATAAATAAAAATTGGGGAGACTTTCTGAGCTAATGAGTATATGTAAACAAGAGGTTAATTGTAAAAAACAGTGCTGTAATGTTTGTTTAATTGCCAGAGAAGGAAGAAAATCTTAAAAGACAGACAAATATTTTGCACAGAACACAACACAGCAGTTGAATAATTATGATTAGTTCCATCAAGGGCCTTTTCAACAGGGAGCAATAAGGCAAAGTAGAGCAGGCTAGTCACAAACTGTTCAAGCCCTCTATCAAATATTTAAGAAACTATAGCTGAAAAGAAGTACACAGAAGTCAAAGTAAAATTATACAAGATGCAACAGCAGTAGAAAAAGAAAATTAAGAAACTTAGAAAACTTGAGAAGCCAAAGGTGATCAGCTCTCACAAGGACAAAAGCAGATTATTTTCCTCTCTTTTTGAAACACTCTTGCTAAAGAAAAATAATATAAGAACCAGAATTTTATGATTATTATAAGGGAACTCATTTCAAAAGAGAAAGCTGTAGTCAGAAATATGACATACATAGCAGTCACCTCATCTTCTTTCAAACTTCATAACTATCATCAGATAGAAACAGTTCCCTGAAAGTTGCTAACTCAGCATGGTGCTACTGACCAGTGTATTTATTATAGCATGTTTTACAAACGTTGCAAGAGGAATGCAGGATTTCAGAAGTGCTCCAAGGTGGATTAACACTCCTCATCTTGACCATGATAAACTCTCAGTGCATTTAGTGCAGAATGCTGACAGTAAATTATTCTTCTCTAACTGTATCCTTCAAAGTGCTAGGTGTCAATTCTAAGCAAGCTACAAGGGTTCCCTCTATGTTAAAAGGACAGGCCCCCTTCAGAATGTAAATTATGCTCCTGCAAGATAAGTATCTAAAATTACAGTTACAGACAAAATTCAGCACTTTCTAGAGATGGTTCCCTCGGGAATGCAGATGGAGACAAAGACAACCAAGGGTTATACAAGATATGTACGTTTTATAGAACAGCAAGATAATTTTCATGCTGCCTGTATCTTGAAAACCTCTCTTTGTTATCTTTGACCAATAGGAATATAAAAGCAGGGTGCCTCATTCTCAAAGATCTTGAATTTCTCTTATTTCCAACCATTTTTTAGAAGTTGGAAGACAGAAGACATTATCTTTTACCAGAACTTTTGTTCAGGGGAATCTAACAGAAAAGCAACATCGCAAATTATGTTTAATCCTACTGCTTAGCATATAAAACCATTTGTTACCCAAAAACTCAAACAAACAAACAAAGGGAAAAAAACCAAACTCGCTAAAAAAACGTTTTCAGATGACGAAACTTAGAATCAGAGAAAGAAGAAGAAGAAATCTAGAACAAATATCATAGAGTCATAGAATACCCATAGTTGGAAAGGACCAAAAATGATCATTGAGTCCAACTCCTACCTTGGTCAAAATCCCTAGGGAAAGCATAAATCTGAAAAATTAGAGTTTTTTATTTCCTTTTAACTCACATTCTTTCATTCAAAATAGATTCCCTATGTTTCACCACTCATATTTTCCCTGATGACCTTTATGTTTCAACTAGTTGCCTATCAAAATTAACCCCAAGTCCCAATTTTGTGAAGTCCCAAGATCATTTCAGGAAAAAAAAGGCTTCATATATGAAGCTTAACACACACATACTAACAGTTTTGATCCTCGTGTTAAGCTTGGAATTTCACAACTGCCTGTAATTTTTCTTTGGTTCACCATCTTTTCCAAATTTCTGAAGAGAAAAACAGAAACAGGCAGCGATGGCACGGCTAAAAGGAATTTCTGCTTCAATTACACCTGAAGCTGACACTTTAGACTGATGTATTTCTTAGGAGATTTGGACAACAACTTCAGACACCCATCTTCTTTTAGTCAGCTGGTGACTCTTTTATAAAGCTTCTAATCTTGAGAGATTTCTCTATATATTAGTCCAGCTGGATTCTGTGCAAACATTTGTATTAAATGCAACTGCTGTGTGGAAATCTGTTTTCCACCAACTGAGAAACATCTGTAGATTATGTCCTAGTAAATACAGAAGGGCTTTGTTAATTTCTTTGTTTCGTCTTATTTATACTATCCCTCTTTTTATTAGTCTCCCTGCTGTCTAACAAACTTCAATTGATATAACACGCTGCTGTGAAAAATCTAGACTGCATACACAGTAACTTCAGTTTTTACTTGCTTAAGGTTATATTCTCCCTGCACGTTGCACATATAATTCTCACAAATGTTAATGGGCTTTAAGATTGTGTACTGAGGGCAAACTGGAGCTCCTATATTAGTTGCTGGTTAGATTCTATCATGCTTCATAAAGCACTAACTGGTAAAAATGTAATTGTTAGAACAAGGTCCATAGCACAAAAATAATTTAAGAGAACAAAAACTTTCTAATTCTTTCTTAAAATTATATTGTGTATCTATGGTTATGGGATAAGAATTCTAGGATACTTATATTTAAATGCATGTACAAGCAATTAGTTGATCCTGCATGGATTCACTTCTGTAATACATTTTGTGGACTGATGAAGCAAAAGCTGTTATCAAAGTGAAAAGGAGCACAAGCTTTTATAAGGTCAGCAATTTTTCAATGAACTGGCAAAGCAAGGATTACAGCTTCAGACATCTTGGTACCTATTTAAATATCTAGAACTTTTGAACATTTGTTGGTGTTTCTGGGGATAAAATAAATCATTTAGAAAAAGAAAAAGGAAAATGGACGCTTTATTACATGTATTTACTTCCCCTTTGAAGTTCGTGTCAGATTTGCTCATTTAAAAGAAAATAATTCCACTACAGTCATTACAGTAATTCAGGTTCAAACAGCCGATGAAACCAAGCTATATTCTGTCTGCTTTGAAGATCTTCAGTTGGTTTTCTCACACACATTTGGAATAAATCTCCTAAAACACAATGCTATGAAAAAAATTGACAGACTGGAAGGGAGTAAACCACAGTATCAGGATACTAGAAATTAGAAAATAAAATCTTTCTCAAGAAGGTCATGTAATCTCTCCCTCACTACAGCAGATTTTTTTCCTATAAAGCTTTTTCAGATTCAGTTTAAAAATGAACAAGTGGCATTTCCATCACTTCCCCTGGGAGGCAATTTCATACTTAATGTATTCTTAGTGTATATAAGGTAGGGAGGGACACCCACATCTCCCACTTTGTTGAAAAGAGCTCTAATCATTTGGGAGAGAGGGCAGGTGGGAGGGAAGGAAATATATTCCACCCCTCTTGTTGAAGCTGTGTCACTATGCAGAAAAGATTTCAGGATATCATGGGAGGGAGGAGGGAGAGGGAGAGGGGAAAGAAAAGAAAGAGCTGTCTGCTAGTTAGCACATTCAGTTTGGTACAGGGAATCCTAGGTTATTGCTGCAAGTTTTACTCTAGAGACTTTATTTTATCCACTGGTCAAGATAAAATAGGAAACATTTCTAGCTAATTTGTCTACAGATCTTATTTTTATAAGCTCATATATAGAAATGCAAGATTGAAGAGGCATGACCATCTGTTTTTCTCAGATGGTATTTTGCATCATGTGGATAGATCTGGAAAAAAAATCCCACAGCTTCTCTGGACAGTCTGTTGGTGTTACATACAGTGCCTCATGCAAATTCCAGATTAGGTATTTATTTCACCTGTGATACTTAGTAATACATATTTAAAGGCAAAATCCTATTATGTTAGTAGGAAAATTAAATCATATTTATTTACCCTAATTTATCTACAAATATATTTTCTTGGCTCAGGCATATCAGTATCCTCTTTCCTGTACTATTGTAATTAAAAGTCCAACAAGGTTTAAGCAGATTGAGTTCAAAGTTATGCTGTGTTTGAGCTTCATGCTACATCAGTGTTAGCATTCCTTGAACAGTAGTTCAGATTTGCTAAAGCTGTGTTCCTTGTGACAGGCTCTTTTCTTGTCACATGCAAATACTGCAATTGCTGCAGTCCTTCTGTTATGAGGCAGAGATACGACAGAACTCACTTTATTAAGTGTAATAAATCCCCATGGATGCTTGAAGGATTAGGGTTTTCTCTAAAATTGAACCTTGTGTTCCATTCTGTAAATGTTGAGTAGTGATCTAATTCAATTGTAACTCTACCATAAAACTAAACTAGCTTGCTGGGGTTTTTTTCTGTTCCTATTCTGATTTTTTATCAAGATATTTTTACTGAATGTCTCATGATTGGAGGATTTCTGGATTTTGTCAATGAAAGCACCTCTGTGCCTGGTGGAATACTTTTCCAGTGGATAAATGTCAGGAGAAAGTAATTTGGGGGGAGGGGGAACTCTATGAAAGTCAAAAGATGAAAGTGTTATGACACTTAAGCAAGCTCAGATAAAATACTTGAGAAAACTCAATTTTAGCTCCTGTGATATGTAGACTAAAGTTGACTATGACTCTCATTCAGTCATAATGATAAGTCTTTGGCTCCAAACTCTATCTCTACACTTTATTCTTCTCCATCTGTTCAATCAAGTGTCACTCTTAGCAACTTCCTTCATGTCTTTCCCTCACACAAACTTCCCTCACACAATTCCAGAATGGATGAATACATTCCAACCACAATGAGCACCCTCTAGCTGTTTTCTGTACCATCCTCTTTGTTTTGTGCTGAGCCATCTGTCGTCCTTAGAATGCAAGTCCTTTGGAGCAAAGTATTCATTAGTCATTGAACAATGATTTCTGAGCAAAATTTATAGTTAAACCACCAACATTGTTACACTTGGAGTTGGGAGAAGTTAGAAGATATCTTATTAAATAAGTTCAATTAAATCCAATTATTAAATCCAATACCTATGGAAGTGAAGTTGTGCATGATTATCTGCGCTATTATATGCAGTTTGAATGAATCTTCCATACCTCTCTTCAATTTCTACGGTACAAAGTACTTCACCTCACAATATATCTTTAGACAAAGGCTGTTATTGATTCTGGAAGTCACATTCCTGCAAGTGGCAGAAAGATGCTGTGCACCACTTTCTTTTCCTTCCACTCCAAGCACCCATTGTTGTTGCAAAACAGATGAGACTCAGGATATTTACTGCCTACTGTGCATAAACTCAAAGTAGGCTGCACAATTCTTACTTGTCTCCTTGATGGTGAAGTAAGGCTTCCAAGAGTGAACTCATTTGTCTGAGTGCTCATTTCACTTTCTGCGGGCACATATCAAGATTAAGTAGGAAATCACTGTATCTTTATGTGCTTTTAGAAAGAATGCATGCAGACTTAAAATGACAACAAAATTCCAAATTGATATTCTCAGTGCAATGCCTGTCAATACAAAAGCAACTCAATTTTTATACGCTCAAAAGAAAAACAGAATAGCAAATTGGAATAGTAAAGAAGGCAGCCTAATCTAACACAGCACCAATCTCAAAAAGCATCCTTTGATCTTGATCAAAGGTAGAGGAACTGGATGGGTACCTATCTTCACATCATCCATAGCATTCCTCCTGTAGTAGCAGATAGTCACTGCTGACTTCTCACCAGTGAGTAGCTATTACTCACAATGAAGTCAATGAAATTCCCTCATGTGAGTAACACCACCAATGACAGAAAGTGGTTAATCATCTGACATTTAGTGAATAATTTCTGACCTGTTACCTGAGACAAAAAGGTAGTTGAGAAAAATGTAGTGAATTTTAAAGAAACAGCCGCCTCAGAAAAACACCTAAATTAGAAAAAAACACCCAAAACACAAAAACAACAACCCTAAAAAAACCCTGAAAAACCTCTAAACCCTCAAAAAAACAAAAAAAACCCAAACAAACAAAAAAAAAAAAAAACCACCCCAAAGCCCAGCCAAAAAACCCTAAAAAACCCCAACCTAAACCAATAAATAGAATTAAAACACTAAAAAGTAGAAGGAAGCCCCTGGATGTAGGTGAGAGATCCCACTAGCATAAAGTATGATAATTTTATATTTTTCAGTTCCTGTGTGAAAAAGACAGGGATGAGAAAATTTGGCACAGATTTTAAATTACTGTAACAATAGGGATCCAAAAGGACTTAATTAAAACTGTCAGATATGAAATGCATGAACTGTATAGTGCATGCAAAACATACATATTGTTCATGATTTTCTCCACTTCTGATTTTCAAAACCCTAAAAGGACACCAACAGAAAAATGTGGTCAATGGACAAGACTCACAGATCTCTTGGGATGTGCTCTCTTGCTTACACAAGTGGCAAGTCCCCTTAGCACAGGAGCCCAAACAAATACTTCTGAAACAAATTCATACTATATAAATCTATGTTTCCGACGTATTTGTGGGAAAAAGAAAAAAAAACACATCAAAAGCAGGACAGCAATTTTCAAGTCCTGCTGTCCACGGCTATCCCACAGCAGTGGTATTTGAGAGGCTCTCAGTGCAGGTAACTCGACTTTGCCTTGCTTTGGCCATAAGGATCAGCTGCACAGAGCTCTATAAAGTCAGTGCACAACCACACCTTCGTGCTTAACACCATCTTGAAGTGCTGGGCTCCCCATTCATGCCATATTATTGCAGGTATCTTAAGAGCCTAATTCAGTTTCTCACTTTTAGATTTCTATTCCCTCATTTTCAACTGAAACTCAGAACTCCTAATGGTGTCTGCCAGTGCTACAAGAGAAGTCTACAGTCTTTAAGCTGTGTTAATTCATTTAATACAGCTGAACCAATGGGACTGAACTGCAAAAGTTATGAAAGCAACAGATATTTAAAGAATATTCCACCTTGAAGTGATTTTTATTTACTTTTATTTTTTTTATAATTTTTATATGAGTCTTGGAATTGCACAGCAGCAGTTCAGGCATCAAAACATGAAAAAAGATAGATGTTCAAAATGTTTGAAAAAGACCACTAATCAACTATGAGCACAGTTTTTTGAGGGTTTCCGTGTAAATGATGTATGATGCCATATTTGCATGAAAACGCAGGTTTGCAATATATGTTGAGTTGATATTTAATATCCTGATTTATGTTCTATTCAACCAGACTATAAAATAATACAATATAAAGGAGCCCTTGTCTTGCAATAGTGTAAAGGATGATGACAATACAAGATGACAATAGTTTCAGCTGTTTGCCTTAATGCCTCTGCATTTAGTCACAAAGCTTTGAATGCCTTCACTGTGAAGACTGTAAAATAGGGTCTGGTTGCACTTAATTAGGAGCTGCAGGTTACTCCTTGGACACTAAACTTTAAGAAACACTTGAGCTCCCTAATATCTTAGTAAATGTATCTATACTGCTCACGGGTCCATGTATTATTTGCAAATATGCTATAGCTTTTGTCTTCTTCCTAAGGCCACTTAAGTTTGCGGTAGACTGTTCCACTGAGTTTAGTTTTTCAGTTTCAATGAAAAGCATTGTTAAATGTATATATACATATGGTACATCATAGGAGAAACCACTCAGCCAAAGTTATTCTTCTGAAGGAATTTGTTCTTCTAATGATTTTTTGTTTCAGTGCCTCAGTTAGGGAAAGTGCTTAGAGATCATGTCAAAATCAGTCTTTCTATACTCTAAAACAATAGATCTTCTGCACAATATCATATTATGAAGATTCTGTAACAACAATCAGCAATTTTAACTTTCATCTACCAGATGGTTTTGTGTGTCATATGTGTCAGATCTTTAAACAAACATTGAAAAATGACACATTTTCAAGTGCCTCTGCTCCATTTATAGCCTATCTGGTAAAAGAGTGTTTAGCAGAGCAATGGCTTGTACACTATGGAATGAGGAGTTTAATGGCTCATACATACTTCATTTGAAAAATATCAATAACCATTCACAAGTCTTTTCTTGCATAAACTACATGAAAATCCCTATGTAAATGGTGCATAGCTTCTTTATGATTCATGTTATGGGTTGGTTGGTGTTGTGTGGTTTTGGTTTTTTTGTTTGGGATTTTTTTGCTGTTATATCATTGTAAAAGCTTGGCTTTGCCTGCAGAGTTTAAAGTAAATTTCCACTGGTGATAAAATACATGTTTCATTCCCTTTAAATAAACATCTTCAGTTCAATAAATAAGCTGTAGGAAATGCTTTGTTTTCTCCCATTATTAAAGTTAAAAACAGTCATATAGAAGTACTGAATAATACCTGTTTGGTAGATTGGCAGTCTAATTCATTCAGCCAAATCCAGAACCAAAACCAGAGCTGTATTATAAAAACCTCCACTGTTTCTATATATGTTTAACTACGCAAAAAATCCAGAGACTCGGAATGCTAATTTTCAAGTGTTTCCTTAGTAGACAACCACGAGTTTAATGGTGTTGTGCCATGGCCAACAGGAGCAGAGAACAGTGACTTGGACAAGCCTGTGATAAGTGAAATATGCAGTTCTCAATTTTTATTTAACAGCACTTAGACAACTGTTATCTGGCTATCCATTTGGGCACACTGCTCTCCTTTGGATTCAAACTAGGAATAAGTAAGTGATGTGTGGAATGCCTGAATTTTTCTCTGTTCAAGGACCACTGTGTAAGTGGTTTGGCCTGCACAGACAGAGTGCATTCTTTCTAAATATATGACAGTGTAATATTAAAGGATACCATAAGCTTCTTAACCAGATCCAATACTTTTATAAATCCCCTAATGTAGATTAGGACTTTCTAGAGTAAGATTTACTCTACTGTTTCCAAGTGAATGTGAAACACCTGAAAAATAGACCTCTTGAATGAAAAGAAGCATTGGGAGTGTGTGTGTGTGTGTGTGTGTGTGTGTGTGTATGTTTTAATTTTGTTACCTTGCTTGTTATTTTTTTTAGTTTTACTGAATAGGTAACTTGTACAATAAATCTTGTAACACAAACAGCAAAAATTAATAACTGCATGAAGAATTAGCAAAAAATTGTCTTTCCTGGTGGGCAGGAAGTTCTTTTATCCCCTTTTCACTGCAGGTGCCTGACACATTTCCAGCAATGTATCTATCAAGTAATTTCAGTGCCATTTGAGCTAGGCTAAGTTCTTCTGTCCTAAGGTCAAACCTCTAGCAAAATACTGACCTTTGAAATTTTATCATTCCATTGGGAAAGGAATAATTTAAATGCTTTAATCCGTCTTTAAAAACATCAAAATTCTAAGTGAATTTAGGGTCAGATTTTGCAGGATTTTTTCCCATTCACATATGTCAGAACTGAAAATATTTTAGAGGAAAATTTGGTTTTACTTTCCTTATTTCGGGTTTTCAGCTCCAGGTATATGATTACAAAATTATTTTGTTGTAAGATAGAACCTGGGCTTTTGCACAGAAGAGCTTAATTTTTTTTTCTTACAAGTTATAATTAGCAAGGGTGTGGTCACAGAAAAGTGTTAAATTTCTGCCCAATCATGTCTACTTTCGTGTAAAGTGAAATGTTACCTGGTATTGTCCCACAAAGCTTATGAACAGAAGGTTTGATTGAAGATTTAATAAAATTAACACTACTTTCTTATTTTCCTCTTTTCTTCTTAATCTTCTCTTCAAGATGAAACTCATCAGCACTTGACAAAAACTGCAAATAACAGCCAGATGCAGGAGCTGGTTTTATCTTTTTATGCGAGTATGTGGTGCTAATTAGTGCAAATTGATTAAACTTTAATTGCCTGATCCATGGCTAATTAATATTTATAAGATGAATGAGCAAGAAAACCAGACATTTATTAAAACACTTTAATGATTTTTCATATGTTTTGACAAAGCAAAGCAAATAGATGTTATGAGTTTAGATGTGCCAGACATAAGTACAGTATTTCTTACATTTTCTATCAGCATCAGAAAACTAATCATTTTCCCCCACAAACTATGAAAGTATTTTTCTCTTCCACGCAAATATTATGGTGCAATGTTCTAGTTTCTACTTCATAATGCAATTTGTTGAACAACAGAATGACATAGAATTATCATGCCTCATGCCACCAAAGACACAACTACATCAGAAAGAAAATTGTGCTCAAGTCTGTTTTTCAAAATGCACTGAATTGAATAACTCAATTTCATCTAACTATGTCTACCTCAATTGTAAAAACATTATTTCAACCCCAGTCTAACAACACAGTTTTCTAGCTATCAACGGATTACTTCTTTCACTTCTGTAAAAGATTATCTCTCACTGACATACAAAATGAGACAGTAATTCTTTCCTAACAATAACCCCAGTGCTTTGAATGCACTGTGTGAAAATGAAGCAAACAAACTTGGCTTGCTATCATAATGTCTAAAATTATTTAAAATCCATTATGCTGCTTACTTTTTCTCAGTCCAGTGGGAAGATTTGTTACTGCTTTACTTCATTCTGATCCACCAATCTGGATAACCTGATAAACAATTGTTTTTAACCTTCCCTTAACCTTCTTACATTCCTTGCCTTTGGACCAGTTAGTCTAAAAAAGAAGCAATTGGGATGTCCAGAGATGGGGTTTTGTATACAGTAATTTAAAAAATAGGAAATAATAATATAAATGTATTTTGCAAAATCAAAAATTATCTAGATTTGTTTCAGATATGGCTGATTCTTAGAAGCTAGAAATAAAGCCGTTAGGACTTAGGTTTCCTGTTTTTTGGTATAAATGACATTTGTGCACATAAACATCACAAAAAACTTGTGACACCTCCAGCATTCCAGCCAGAATGATCTCTATCATGTATTATTTGGTAGCATAGATGTCACCTTTTCTTTACATCTCCAAAGAGTAAACTCAGGCTTGATAAGTACGAAACCCCAATGGAACCCTTGGGCTACATTTTATATAGCAAATAAAATGATATTGCCTCTCTTTGCATAAAGATGAGCTAAATTCACTGACATTGCTAACTAAAAGAGGGTGATCACTAACTACAGGACCATTTTGTACAGACTTGCTCACAAACTTGCTGCTGAAAACTTTCCATCTTAACATGTCTAGGTGATACATCCAAAATAGTGACAAGGAGAATAGTTAAGGTGCTGAGCAGATGCTAATTGCTTTCTCCCTGGTCCTCTTTCAGCAGATTAGATTCAATCAAAAGACCTTGGCAACCTCAAATGATCTCTGAAATTCCTATGCACTGCAAGGCTATAGTTTTTAAACTTGGGGGGGTTTGCAAGGTAACATAAGGAATTAATTAATTTTGTGTAATAAATTATCCCTAAACAAATTCATTTTGAGAAATTATTGTAAGTGAAAAACACTGAAAACCTTCCCATATTTAGTGCAGTCAATTAGTAATTCATTTCAGATAATACACTTTTGAAGCCCTTCTGCCCACATACTCACACACCCCCCACACACATTTTTTTGATCCACTAAAAACATTCTGTTGTGAAAATTTTAGTAAAACACTCTTACTGTGATCCAATTAGGCAATGCAAAAGGAGCTTACCACACAAATATCAAAAAAAATGAAATCCTTTCAGAAAATAAAAATTGCTTGGACTACTAAGTGATTTGCCATAGTAAATTATTAGAAGATTAGATTAACTTTCACATTCAGAAACAATTTATAAATAAATACATCTAAGCATTAGAGAAAGCATTTTAAATGGAGGAATAAATGTGTTAGCCTACAGAGCAGCAACTATAAAAACTTGAAGGGCAAAAAATAATGTCATTCATTGTGTACATGAAGAATTCAGAAATTTTCTGCTAAACTCAATTACAGATATCATTGTGTACTATAATTTCTTAGTAAGAACTTGAATTATGCAATAGATAGCACTTTCTGGAGCACATGGAAAAATGTATTACGGGGCTATGTGTAAAGAAAGTCACAGGGCCACAGAACATTTGAAGTTGAAGGAGCACTGAAGGTTATCAGGTTCAAGCCCCCTGCTTTAATAGGGCCACTTAGAGCCTGTTGCTCTGGACCATGTCCAGACAGCTTTTGAATGCCACTCTCACAATAAAAAAGTGTTTCCTTAATCTTAAGCAATCTAATAAACACAGTAACATCATCTGCTTGTTCATACCACAATGAATGTTATGAACACATGCTTTCCTTCACTGGCCCTAAAGCTCAATATGCATAACAAAAATATAAAAATACATTTGAAATTGAAATTCAGGGAAATTTCATATCACATGACAATTGCACAAAAGACTGATGCCATTTGAATCAAGGAAGGTCTAGAAAAAATTAGGGCAGAGTAAATCCAAGTAGAAACTTCCCATTCAGATAATTTGCTACCAAAATCTTGATCAGGGTGAGGATCATAGTGTGTTCAGCACTAGTGTATAATTCCAACCAGACTTGTCCAGAATGTCTCCTGATTATGCATTGTTGGAGTTGAGGGCTCAGCTGAGGGCTAGGGGTCAGGTAAGAAGTTAGCCTCCTGAAAACTTCCAGCTCCTCAAGGAGAGCAGTCAACAGGATCCCCTTTGTGGTGTCCCTCAGGGGTCTGTACTGGGACAAGCATTATTTGGCATCTTCCCTAATGGCACAGCCAGAGGGACTGAGGGCAGCCTCAGCAAATCTGCAAATGGCACCAAGCTGAGGGGTGCAGCTGACACAGCTGAAGGATGGGCTGCACTCAGAGGGACCTGGACAAATTCCCATGGGGCTATGGACATCTCATATACCAAGTGCAAGGTGCTGCACCTGGGTCAGGGCAACTCCTGGTATCAACCCAGGCTGGGGAAAGAGCAGACAGAGACCAGCCCTGCTGAGAAAGACTTGGGGGTGCTGGTGGGTGAGAGGCTGGACATGACCCAGCCCAGAGAGCCAAACGTGTCCTGGGCTGCATCCAAAGCCCCGTGGGCAGCAGGGACAGGGAGGGGACTCTGCCCCTCTGCTCTGCTCTGACCCCACCTGGAACCTGCATCCAGCTCTGAGGTCCCAGCACAGGGAGGACATGGATCTGATGAAACAAATCCAGAGGAGGTCACCAAAATTATTAGAGGGATATGAGGAAAGGCTAAGAGAATTTGGATTTTTTCGAAGAAGGGAAGGACTTTGGGATGACTTAACTGTTCCAGAATCTGAAGAGAGTCTACAAGAAAGACAGAAAAGACTTTTTACGAGGGCATGTAATGAATGGAGAAGGGAATCATTTTAAAGTGCAAGACAGTAGATAAATATATGCAACATTTGAGGTATGCAATTGCATCCAAGATATTTGTGTGGAATAACATGATCCCAATGCAGTATTTGTTGAGGGTAGGTTTTGTTGGGGTTTTTTTCTGCTTTTATTTTGGTTTCATTTCCTACAGAAATGTGATTGTACAAATTAATAAAAATGCAATTCTAGATTAGGGGTTTTCATTGATTTTAAGGAACAAAATAGACCATATAAATGTGGGACCTGTCGCATCATTTGCTCATTGCCATTGGCATACTTGGAAATGAATATGGCCAAGTGTCTGACATCCATAAAAGCAATAATTTGGGAAAGTTCATTTTCCAAACTGTGTACAATGTCAAAGGCTTAGTTCATATACTCAGTCAATGAAACTTCATTTGTCTGAAATAACATGTTGGCCTGGAATCTGATGTATAGGACATTAAGCTCCATAAATGCACTTACATAATGAATAATCTCTTCTACCTGCATATGATGAGAACATTTTTGGATAATTTTCCATAGCAAATAAACACTTTCAACCTGGTCATTGCAGTTAAATGCTTAGATCATTCTTTTTTTGTTGTTGTTTTAAACTCCATTCAGAATTTTTTGCAGTTATTAATACTTCAGACATAACAATGAAATAGATTCAGGTCTCTAAAAGTATATCATAACTGCATATTTAAAATAAACCCTAACTAAAATCTAGTTTGTTGTTTGTAGGTAATTCAAAGAGAAAATAACAATTATGAAGGAAAAATAGGGAGGAGAAAAGAGAAAAAGAAAGAAATGTTCTTGCCTAAACATATCAGTTGCAGGTTCTTAGAATTTTCTCACAATTTTTAAAAACAGATAAAATTTGCCGAGTGTGACTCTACCAAGGAAGGAGGAAAATGGGCTCCTTGAACTAACTGACCAAAGATGCTCTCACAGGCAGTGCCATTCTAAGACAAAGAAGTAAAAATCCATTCAAGATTTTTATTAACATTCTAAATCACTTCCTTTGTAATAAATGAATAACATTAACAGAATTAATAGAGGATTATAAAAGACTCTAAAATTAAAGGATTGAACCTGCTCCCAAACTAGTATAAAACATAAAATAATTCCAATGCAGTGTCTTGCACAGGGAAATACTGATTTTGCCAGTACCCTGACTGCTTTTAATACAACATACAATGAATGGCAATGTGCATCTGTGTTTCTGAAGCAACTTGAACTTCAGACTTTTATGTAATAAGTAGCTTTTCCAGTCTCTTTTTTTCTCATAAAAAATAAAAAATTAAAAAAAAAATTTCTCTCCTGAAATGGTCTGTTTCTTTTTCTGTATGCAAGGGCTAGAAGTCAGTTTCAGATATACTTTAGGATGACCACTGTTCAGCAGCTAAATGTGTTCTCAAATAGCCCAAGTGGATGATGACAATCTTTTTGCACTTGGCTCTTGGTAAAATAATTTCAAAATAGCTTCTTATCATTTGTTTTGCTGTTTTATTATACAAATGACCTGCAGCAGACTACATGGAATTTTAAGGTATAAGAGCATATACGCTTTTGTGTGTCTGTGTAAGTATGCATGCATGTATATAGAAATCCATTTCCATTTTTATTTTTTTCCAGTAATTGAGGCAATTTGTATGCTATTTTTGACATTCAAGCTCTTTTGAAAGACTGTTGAGTCTGCACTCACTTCTGCTGATTAATGCAAGCTACAAAACCTTTCAAGTCCTGGTCATCTTGGCAGTCAACCAGACCAGTAAGATTGTCCTTCTCTTTGTAAGTCTGGGGTTGCTTTTCATGAAAAGCAAAACTGAACAAGGATGAGAAAAATCTAGCATGTACCTGGGTATCATCCAAATGTGTTTGGAATCAAGGAACCAGGAAAACGTCAAGTATTCCAGTGACTCATAATATATATTTATAAAAGCAGAAAGAGATGATACAGAACTAGAATGAACTTTAACTCCAAGATATTATTGCAAGAGACTGTTATACCCAGTTCAATTTATAAACTTATCAAAATCTATTTTAAAAGTAGTTAAAATGCATATACATTTTTCATGTTGGAAAAGAACCAAGATGTCTTTCAGGCATGACAATTAAAAGGGTTGCTAAAATCCCAGCTCAATTTTGTTGCTTAACTATTTGTTGATAGTTCAGGCTTTTTATACATCATTGCCCATGTCCTTATGTATTTTTCCTCCTTCTCTTGTCTTCACTACTTCATACATTTATCAAAGTATATTAATGATATTTTCATATTCAACAGGTAACATAGTCCTTTCAGTTTATACGTAGTTTCCTTCAAAAGTTTGCTCATGTTCCAATATCCATCCCATTTTGATTACAAATTTTCAGCATTAAGTGGAGACATCCTGTCACAGACATACAGGTTATCGACAAACTGAGGAAAAAAAATGGAAAAAAGTAGTCAGGGCCAGTCTTTGATCTAGATCCCAGCAACACACACTTTCTCATATACACACATCTAATCTTCTAAAAGCAGATATATCTAAAAGTACACCTAAAAGAAACCCAACCGGAGCAGAAAAAGCTCCAGAGGGTGGTAAGCCACTGGAATAGACTCTCCAGGGAAGTGGTCACAGAATCAACCCAATGGAGTTCAAGATGAGTTTGTATAATATTCTCAGTCATTTTAGGGATCTCCTAAAATGTGCAGGGCTAGGAGCTGGACTCAATGATCCTTGTGTGTCCCTTCCAACAGTGTAAATGTGCCACAGACAATGGTACACATTGTGTGAAAACAACTTTTCCTAAAATTAACAAAAGTTGATTTTTTTGAAGTATTTAACTGGCTGGTCAGAGGTTTAGACAGATTGGCTCTAAAATTCCAGCAACACGAATATGTATTTTTCTGATTTTTTTCTCTTATTGTATTTATGAAAAGGGGCACATGATACTCTCCCTCTTTTACTGTGTTTTCTTTGGCATAGTTGACTAGCAGTAAATTTTCTGTAGTTAATCTCCCATCTAAAAGAGTAAAATTAATGCAGCAGAGAAGTGTCCAAGAATAACATTTTGACTAGCTGCTTTCAAATACCAGTAAGTTTGATGATTTTCTTGCAGGAAAAAAAGAAAAAGAAAAAAAAAGTCCAAGAATGAAAGATCAAAAAGAAAAAGTTATAAGTGACAATCATATCTCAGTCTTCTTTATGAGCATAACTCTTCCTCCTCATAATAGATAAATATAACTAATTGAACAAGAAGTTTGCTCTATCTTACCTTTCCGTCTGCAGCTCTGCTTTCTACTTTAAGCATCAGATGTCCAGCTATGTTTGTCCAGAAAAAAGCTACTCACAAAACACTGAGAAGCTGAGACATTGACATTACAAAATTCTGAATGTCAGGACCCATCTCTGTCCTCAGCCAAAGTGATACATCTCTCTCCCTGGTTATGTCAAGTGTTGGGTTGCACTAGCATCAAGCTGAACTACAGGCACAACTGGACCTTAATCTTTTAAAAGGCTCCTTAATAACTTGAGTGCTTAATTCTGTTCCACAGGTAAATCAGTTACTGTGTTAAGTGAATCTGCCACTAGAACAATGAGAAAATATACCTCAGCTGTTTATGTAATTCCACATTTGTACTGAATACAGTGAAATTTACTGACTATAAGTGTTTACTTTTAAAAAATATTACTTTATTACTGCTTGTTCACTTTTAAAAATTATTATTTTAAAGAAAAAAAATCAGAAATGCACACCAAAATTGTAGAACACATTTTCAGGCTTTGAAAAACAGCTATCACTTTGACTTCACTGGATCTATTCATTTTTCTCAGGGATGTAACAATTAAATAGATCTATGAAGAACTGAGTATGAGGCCCTCGAGGTCATACTGGATGTGTTTTCTCAGTTTGCTCATGCTGAGCTAAAAAGCTGTTGTCTAAAGCAGTAGCAGCAAAAAGAAAATGCATTAAAAAAAAAAAAAAGCAGGCTCCTGTGAATTTATGAGGAGTGCATCACAAAGACAAATATTTCAGCCATGCAATTCCATTCGGCCTTTTCAGCTGTGTGTCCATAGCAAGTCAACGGCTAAATTGAAAAATCAATTCCAATTTAAATTATTGGAATAAAGAACACCAGGAGTCAGAGATAAAATGGCTTTGTTCTCTGAGATCCTTTTTAATTGGAAAGTTATTTCTTCAGGGTATTCTAATGGTTCTGAGGAAAGATTGCAAAACAAAGTTGATCGGCTGGGGGAAGGTTAATAGCTAATGTGCTTTTCTTGCTGCACAGCAGCCTCCTGTCTTTATGACAGCCTCCATCGTATGTGAAAAGAACCACGATTCTAAATAATTTGATACATATGACTGTAGTGTTTCCCTCCATTTCCCAAAGAAATCCTATTATGGATGTTACTCTGACATGTTCATAGTGACCTGACAGTCATTCTGACCAGAATTTCTTTGCATACAGGTGTTTATATGGTCATTTGCTTAAACACGCCATGGTGCTGAGTGTTTTTGCTGAAAATTAACATGATTTTGTAAGAATCAGAGACATTTTAAACAACACAATGATAGCTGTATATATGGAAAGAATTTTCCTTTTGTTTCAAGACTATTGAAACAATAACCAAGGTGGACTATCAGTACTACAGGTAGAAAAATTGCAGCAAAACTGATTACAGAGAGGAAATAGGATTATGCTGACATGGGACAGAGTGAGAAAGGAAAGACAAATCCTTTCTGGGAAGAAGAAAAGAGAATTAGTAAAAATTCATTAAGCTTAAATTTAAACAGAACTGAAAATAAAGTCTTGCTTCTCATTCAGCCAGCATCTAGAAGTGTCATGGTTTAGTTATAAAACATCAATGTAACCTTTACTCTGTTAGCAGGAAACTGTTTAGGGCAGCTGTAGATTAGAAATCTTAAATGGGCATTTAATTTGAAATTAATAAAACAGTTATGGTATGTGTTAAGAAAAGTTACTGAGGTTTGCTTAGTATATTTAATTAGTGTAAAAGAGATAAATCTAGTTGCCATGTAATGAACTGAGAACTGCAGATACAGTAAATGTGTACTTACGTTCCTATTATTAATGCATTAAACTTGTAAGAATGTTTAGGAATTTAATTAGCATTTAATAAGATAGCTATAGCAAATTACAGTAGTTAGATGTTAAATGTAAATTAATATTTTTAGTATTTAATTGATATTAACTAATTAATTACTGTTTATTACATGGCAACTAGATTTATCTTTTATAGAGTTATTAAATCTAAATTAGAAGTTCTATTTTAAGTGGCCTCTACTCAATTTTAAAAAATACAATATCTGGGATTATCAGGGTTTACCTTCATGAAGAAATTTGGTGAGCCTGGGATATTAAACCAAAAACATAAATTATAAAATTATATACTATATAAGTAGATTAAATATCTTCACACAGGAAGGATATTATTCATGTGCATAATCCCAAGAAAATGGAATTATTCAACTGACTAGAAATCTTTTTTGGAAGTATTCCCTGAATTAGGCAGCAGAAAGAAAAAAATTTTCAAATTCATTTCAAATTTCAATGATCAAAAAAAAAGTGAATGATGAAAAAAAAGTTTTCTCATCCTGTTTGGAACTAACTTTCCTATAGCTCAATAGCATGTAAGAGAAGGGGGTAAACAATGAGGTTTTTAAAAGCCCTCTACATAAGATAATTGCTTTTAAAATATCACCATAGACGTGTTCTGTATGTGGAGTACTTCGACATTTCTAGGCATAAAAGGGAATTACTCTGCTCTGTAACCACATTTGCACCTTATACTAACATCTATGTAGTACTGGTGCTATGAAATAGTTTGCATGCAAATAATAGCAAGAGCTTATAAGAACTTATTTCTGAGAGAAAAACAATTTACACAAGGAAAAGAGAGTGTGTCCTAAGCCATCTATTCCACTGGTGTGCCAAACAAGAAGTTGCTGTGAGCTCCTGGGGCTGTATTTCAATAAAAGGCTGAGGCACCCAAAGCATGAATGAGAGGAGTTTGGGTATCAGCATTAACTCAGCATGCAACCTCCTTCATGACTTCAAAGTCCTACAAGTGCTTGCCCAGACATGGACGTAGGCAGAACTCTGCTAGATGAGAAATAGCATATAATCATTTGTCTGGCATGTAAGGCTGGCTGGGATGCCTCAGCTGGAAGTGTCGTCAGAAGCATTAGGACTTTCAGGGAATTCACTTCAGCCCCTGAGCCTTTTGTTCCGCAGCTGAAAAATACGGAATATTTTTACAATTGTGGAATAATCTCCTGGTTATTAAAAATTTATTTATAAAGCCTAATTTTTCTGCAACCCCTGTATATTTTATTACCTATTTCTTTAAATTTATGTCCTTCTGGATAAGAAATAAAGATAGCAAAATCAGACTACAGAAAGGTGTCTGGGGAGGGGGTAGGGCTCTCTAAATCATAGAGATTGTAGAGAGTTGCAAAAAATCTTACACTCTGAATTTTTTTATTACATTTATGGCTGTCTGGATCCTTTTAACCTTTAAGAATTTTATTGTAAAGCTACTTTGGCCTTTTATAGTTTCTTTCATTTTCTCTTGTTATTAGAATAATACTTTCTTGTAATTTAATCTTAGTACTTCTTATATGTCAGTTTCCCCTTTACAGACATATTCAACGACTTCTCATTGCCATTATCTCAGTATAAATAAAAACCTGATTTTACTGAAATCATCAGCAAAACACAAGTGGACATGAGTGGGCCAAGGATTTTGACTGTTCTTTAGTTCTCCACTATTCTTAGTTCTCCATTTTTCTCCACTTATATTACTGGTTCTTTTACAGGCCACTTAATTGACCCCATAGTTTACATCCAAGTATCTGAACAAATGCTATGTTCATACTCTTTTCTATCAACGCTTCCTTAATGACAAAGGCTCTGATTTCTGGATCACCCTTCTGCCTGAATCGTGGCACTGTCCTCTACAAATCTAACTCAGGAATGTCTTTGGTGATTCATGGCTGGATGTACTTGTCACCCACCAGATGGCTGCACAGCAAAAGTTTCCCATGAGTACAGCGCCTGGAGATTTCAAGCTCTATGATAGTTGGTCCAGGAATATTTCATACTCGCTCTCGTCAAGCCTTCAGGGTCTATAGCAGATGCTGCTGCAGTTTATTTATTTGAGTGCTACCATACCCCTTCCATTATCTCACTACCCTAACTGGTTTAGTAAATATTTTAGATCTATATTTGTAATGCAGAGTAAGTAGGGTTTAAATTATAGGTTGATACATCTGTCAGCATGTGAAAATAACGCCTTTAAACTGAAATTTCATCTGTTTCAATACTCATCTGTTTCACAGAGGATTGCACTCTTTTGGATTAAAAAAAAAAAAAAACAAAAAAAAAACAATCAAACACAACAATAACGTGAGAACATATGAATTTATTTAAATTTGTAAAAAAAGTTTCAAGCTGCATTATTTCTTCAGTTACTTTACAATTCATAATCTCCTAAATACAACTGAATTGGATTGGATGGGTAAGAAAAGAAACTGAACTTACTTCTGACAATATTGGCACTCTTTGGACAATTTCCTGCTTTACTTGCAACTGTCATGCATTTCTGGCACTCATTGTGTCATTCAGCTTTGCAACAAAATGGCATCTGAAACTGCCATGATTTTCACAACTTTATATATTTATGCTATATAGCTATATATATATATATATATATATGCACATATATGGACACATCTATTGTTAAAGTCCTGTGTCTATTAAGTTTTTTGTAAAGGACAAGGATAAATAGATGACTCAATGACCACTCAGCCAACTGTGACTGTAGAAAGCCAGATTTTCAGCCTGGCTGTGTGTAAGGAAGTTGTATTGATATATTTATGTACAGCTACCTTTTCTCCTCCATCACTACTGATTAACATTTTACAATAGTCCAGACAAAGTCTCCTTCTCATAATATTCCTAATAAGATATGACTGTACAAAGCCCATGTACACCACATTTAACTTGGAGAGGCAGAGAATGTATGTGCCTGAGGTTATAAAGTGCAGCATCTAATTATTCTGTTCTGTGTTGATTGCCCGGCTTGGAATAATATGAATTTGAGGAAGCAGATGTATGTATTTCCTTGGTCTCACTTAAATCAAGACTTAGGAACATTTTTGAGAGACTCTAAGACCTTAATAGTTTTAAATTACTGATGAACATGTTAAAACTGAAACCTGAAAACATTTGACATGAATTCCTTAAAAGATTTTAGACTGCATAACCATCAATCTGCAATGCAGGACTTAGGGACAGCAATCCCACCTGAATCATGCTACAGTTAATATGTACTTGCTAATATAATTTATCAAGCATTCTAAATCCACATGACACAAATGTACAGCATTCAGTCTGAAAAAGTTCATCAAGAGTTGTAAGTAAAACTGAATGAGTGCATTATAAGCTCTCTCCATGCGGTGTTTTCCCCTATCTGTCTCCTTAAAACATTTCACACTGAATGGTTTCCTGCGTGCTCTGCTGCAGATTTATTCTTCTCCTGATGCACGCGTGTAACTCCCCATTAATGTTAGTAGGAATGAGATTTACGTATGTGCACTGAGAGGAGAACAGACCCCATGGTATTTTATTCGCCTGTACAGCATTATAGCCTCTGAGGATAGATTTGATTTTTTTGTTGTTAGCAAAAAAGCAGCTTGACAAGTAGCTTTTTGATTGATAATACACTGGGAGTCATAATTTATATAATCTTACACCTGCTAGTGAACATAAAGGTCACTTTAAAGGTGTGAGTTGTGTGTACTGGGGCAGAGCATAAACCAGAGGGTCAGTTTTCAGTGCTTACTGTATGACAGAGACACACACAAAAACTCCTACCATTGCTGATAAAATTGAAAATATCATGGCAAGCATTGTAATTAACAGCAAGTTTCCAGAACTTGACATTCTGAGCAAGTGTCATTCCCTAGGTTATTACAGAGGGAATTAGAGTGGCCTTTCACTGTCAAACTGATATATACCATTGGAGCATTGCTGAAGAAAAAGTATCATTCGTGATGTCTTTTCAGGATTTAAACATCTGCTGAATTCCATCTCTTTCTATCATTTTCTGAAAATAGATACACATCTCAAAAGGTCTCTATCTGGGGCATTGAGTGGATTCAATATTTCAGCATTTTCCACTTTTTTTTTTTTTTAAATAAATTATTCTATGTGTAAAAACTGTTTCGTAGAGACCATCAGCAGGACTTTCTTAAAGCTTAAATATTTTTGCTAGGAGAATGGCTTCCTGAAATGTATTTTTATGATTAATTGCTGGACATACTCATTTTTCTAAAGCATCCTCTTCATACACTGGGGTAAAATAAGAGAAAAAAAGCTTTCATACTATAAAATAGCAATATTTGTTCTCATTCTGTTCTTTTGCTTATCTCTATTTTTTTTCCTAATAGCCTTGCAAATGTATGAGGAGATAACTGAGTCTTGAACAAGGCATAATTGATGCTTTCTTGTTTTAACCTTCATCTCCGACTACAACAAGAGGGAACTGTACTTTCAGAATAGGGACATATTCATTCTTTGTGGTTTTCAGTCAAACAGTACTAGTATGTGTACTAACATATTCACATTTTGTGGTTCTAATTACATAATTTCTGTGATTTGCTATAATTATTAATAATATAATGGATGGGTTTAATTTCACTTCAACTTCCATCTGGGAAATAATCCAAAGCCAAAAAAAAAAGCCACTGAGATCTGCTTAATGTGTTTGGGTGCTCTGATCAGTTTTCTCCAAGCTCTGAATATGACCCAATCCTGAATGTGTTTGGTGAATTTGACTTCAGTATTGATGTTTAGGATTCCCAGTTCGTGCTGAAAACTACTGAAGTCCTCTAGGTGACTGGATGACTGCAGTCTCTATCGATTTGAATCATTTGTTTGGGTCAAGAACAGAGGCTTAGAATTTGGATGCAATATCTTCAACATGGAGTGTTCATTGTCTCCTGTCATGAGAAGAGAATGTATCTCTCTTTTCAGGTTGGGGAAATGGTTACAAGAAATGACTTTTGACATTAATGGAACAGGAAGAAAATTCACTTTCCATGGAAATAACTGCTTTTCGGCCTAGCTTTGTCTTCATAGATCACCATGGTTTACAAATGACCTACAATAAATTAAGTAGACACCTCTGCAATGGGGATGAAAGTCCTGGCAACACTGATTAGTTGTGGCAATTATTTTAGAGATTTATGCAGTGTTTGCCAGAACCTTCTATGTCTTTACCATTTTATCTGTGATATCACGTTATGACAAAAGTGAAAAAAACCCACCCCATAAATAAGAACTAAAAAGAATTTTGTAACATACAATTTATCAGTGCGTCTTAAACTGATGAGGGAATGGAAAACATTTTCCTCACAGATATGTTATTTTAATATCATTTTGTGAGTTTTATTTCAGTATCTTCAAAAATAGCAGTTATGACATTATAGAAAAAATCATGCAGAACCACAAAGGAAGCTAATCTGAAATGATATGGTAGTATTTTTTGTTTATGTGTATACATTTAAAATATGAGTTGGTATTATTCCACTTAGTTTGCCCAAAGATATTTTTTCCTACATGATGTTAATTCAATTAAGTTAAAATCCTGTTATCAACTTCTGTACTGAGTAGCAAAAGCTTTTATGTGTCACAGGCAATATTCAACAAAACCTCCCATTGTTGCTAAAATTTCCATTCAATATTGTTCACAGGAATTTAAATTTTATTCAAAATTGAGAAAATAATTGTGAAATGCCATAACATTAATAATTGTAAATGGTTTTCCATGCAAAATATTAGAGATTATTATTTTTATCTATCCAACTAAATCTTCATTAATCACTCAATAAAATGGCTAAATAGAGTACTATTTATATGTATTTGTCATTTGGGATGTATATCCTCTTATAATAGCATTTTTGTCTGCTACTGCATGTTCAGGGGAGGATTCAATTGATTCAGGAAGGACCACAGGGATTTTTCATGGAAGTGCAAATGTAACACCATATTTTATGGTTGAGGATAGTTTATGAGAGAAAGCTTTCTGTGCCTTAGTGTGGAGCGTGAGAGCCAATTTTTAACACTAGCATTGCTGATCCTCAGGCTGATGATCCAAACCTTGGCTTATGTGAAGTTATTAATCATTACATTAATTTAAAATAAAGAACAACAACAACAAAACTACTTAGAGAATTGAGTAATGACTTCATGTTTTCTAGAAAATAAAAATACTGCAATCATTAACGAAGGTCAAAGTGACATAAATACATTGCAGATCCAGCAGCTCAGGGAAGAAAATAACAGTTTGAGCACATCATGCAGGAAGATGGTAATTCTTTAACAATTTCATTTTAAATATTTCTAGTTCTGTCTTACTTTTTTTCTAGTTCACGAAATTTTGGAAAGGATAGCTACATTGTTCTTTTGTAGGTGTAGTGCAAAACATCTCCCTTGACAATAATTTTTTAGAAATATAAGAAATAAGAATGAATGTTCTGCTTATGGAAGCTGAAGATTTTTCTTTTAATTGAAAAAAAAAACATGAGTAAGTAGTTAATGAAAAATAAAATTCACATCTTGCAGAAGAATCATTGAATTTGAAAGGGACATGTTGAGATAACTTAATCCCAGCCCCCTGCTCAAGTTTTCAGCTAGAGCAGTTACCAAGGGCTGTGTCCACTTGGTTTCTGAATATTGCCAAGGATGGAGACTCCATATCTCTGGGCTAACTATTTCAATGACCATTGGTGCAGAAAAAAAAAAGAAATTATTTTGTCCAGGTGGAATTTTTTTGTATTTTAATTTGTACTGATTGCTTCTTGTCTTGTCATGGGCACTACTGAAAAGTGTTTGGCTGCTGCTTCTTCAGGTCCTCCCATCAGATATTTACACATATTTGTTGCAATCTTTGCTGCAGTCCCAGCTCTCAGGCTCTTCTCCTTTCTCTGCAGCACAGTCCTGTCTCTCTTCTCAGGGGCTCCTCTTGGGCTCTTGACCCACCCCTATTTATCTCAGTTGCCTTCACGAGCTACAGCTGCTGCCCAACTAAGGACCCTGCAGCTGCAGCTCGTTTGGAGCAACTCAGACACACACTGATCTCACAATACAACATGTATTCAGGCCCCCACACATATTGATAAAAGCCCCTTGAGCATTCTTATCCCTAGGATAAACAATTCCAGTTCTCTCAGCTTCTTCCCACATGACAGGTGCTCCAGTCTCTTAATCAGCTTTATGAGCCTTAGCTAGAGTCGTTCCTGGATATCCAGCTCTCTCCCAGACTGGAGACCCCAGCACTGGATCCAGCAATTCAGATGTGTCTCACCAGGGCTGAGTAGAGGGGCAGGATCACTTCTCCTAACCTAGGGGGAATGCATTTCCTAATACCCAGGATTTTCTGTTGGTGCTCTTTACTGCAACATCACCGAACATTTATATAGCTCCAGAGCAATTTGGGGTACACCAGGACTTCTAGATCCTTCTCTGCAGAGCTGCTGGTCAGCTGGCTGGTCCCCAGCATGTGCAGTGCAATGGATTACTCTTCCCCAGGTGTAAAGCTTTGCATTTCCTTTCCTTGAATTTCATGAGATTCCTGTCTGCCTGACTGAGGATGATATGGGTCAGGCATCCCAACAGTCTCTGTTATGCAGTACTTTACTTCCAGTCACCAAGTTTTAGTTTTGCCCCAAGGGACAAATATGTACAGAAGTAATTGTCAAATATAAGAGGTATGGCTCTTGCTACCAACTATGAATGAAATTACAGAGCTGGAAGAAATTGTTTAATCCAAGAATTGGACCGATATTTAACAGTAGTCTAAATGGCCAGTCTGAAGCAGAGGTTAAACATAGGAAGATTTGAAAAATGTCGATTTCTTTTTTCTTGACTTTCAACCATGCAAACTTTAAAATTTTTGCAAGGGGAAAGATGTTTTTTATCCCAGAACTGGTATGGTTTGTCTCTGCTTGGTAGTCATATAAGTTATAAGAAATTCATATAATCCAAAGAGATCAGGTGTCTCTACTGAGTCTCAATTGTAATGCTTTTATTTTCTTTTCTCATTTGTCTTACCACACACCCATTTGCATATAGTTTCATATATCTAGAATATTTTCCTCAAATCCACATCTCTCTCCAGATACATCATAGCATGAGAAACAGTTATTTCAGTATCCAATTCTGCATAATTTTACATCAAAAAGGAGAAATGAATGTCTTGTTGAAAGTACTGATTTCTCTTGCTGCCTTGACAGCTATGATCACCAACAAACAGAGAACAATATATACTTGGATTTTGAATATTTTAAAAATCTTTTTATATTCTGGAATTATCCAATTTTTTTCCCAAATTAAATACTGAAGCAACACATAAGAACAGAGGTAATGCACTATTTCATGCACATCAAAATGCAGAGCACATCACAGTATTGTCCTAAAAAAAAAAGTATGTCTAAAAGTTTGGAATTAATTTAGACTGTAAAGCAAATATTTTTCTCTGAGGTCCACCCACATACGTTAGCTTCTCTTGATATTGAATAGCTTTTATTTGTCAGAACAAATGAAAATACCTGAAAATATGAAGCATGTTATGCCAGAAATCAACTCATCCCACTTCTATACATCACAGATAAAGTTCTTACTTTATAAGAAAATGTCATGTGAATCTAGTCATGGACAAAATAGCGTGGGACTCCCCAAGGAAACCAAGAGCCCTTTTGCCTTCACTGTATCTTCAAGCACATATTACGCTAAATGCAAAAGGCAGTGACATCAACGGTCTATAAAACCATGACCTTCAAGTTGATGGATTTTGAGTAATAAAAGGCCTCAACAGCAGCTGACATATAAACATAAAAGGAAGTTTTAAGGACAACCAACTTTGGTGTATAATGAGTAAGAAGTTTAATACTGTGTTTACAGATTCCACAGGCTTTGCTGTGCTAGTTTCACTTGAGAGTATTTCTAAACCCAAGCAGAGACTGGGGACAGGACAATGAGTATGGGATTTAAGATAATGCAGGTATAAATTTGGGAAAAAGGATGATGTTGAAAAAGATGAAGATAATGTCTATCAACTGGGTATCAACTGAAGGTAATCTGTAGGGGATATACATACATATTTGGTTCTGAGAAAAAAAAATATTATCATGTATCGCAAATAATATTTTGCAAACAAATTTTCCCAATAATGTCTTGAAAGTTTTGGAATTACTGCTTTGAAAATTACTGCTTTTCTATATTATGCATGTTGAGCTGTCCAATGAAATAAAGCTAAGAAAGTAATTTGACTAAAGCAGGAAGGCAAGGTAGGGGCAAGGCTTCCAAAATGATCCCAAATGAGCAGTCCATCCATTCAACACCCTCGTGAACTGATTACGTGTCCCAAAACATAAAAAT
Source organism: Zonotrichia albicollis (assembly GCF_047830755.1). NCBI lineage: Eukaryota > Metazoa > Chordata > Aves > Passeriformes > Passerellidae > Zonotrichia > Zonotrichia albicollis. The sequence continues at coordinate 78,181,519 of NC_133820.1, forward strand.
TGCCAAGAGGGGGCAGCAGCATGTTGAGTCATGGGATCTCTCCTCCCTCCAGTGGAAGCCCACAGAAGCTGAGGTACAAGCACCTATTTACTTTGCAGATCTCTGCTAAATTGATGCTGAACATCAGATGATAGTGTGATGCTGTCAATATCTTAGGGAAAAAGCAATTGCTTCCACTGTCTAAGAATAGCAGGACTTGTCTGATTTTCTAGAAATTCTTCAGATGAAGCCCAATTAAAAATCATAGAAAGTTTGAAAAGCCTTCAGTAGTCATACACCTTGCAAACAAAATGCCATAAATAGTTATTTACTAATTCCAAGTCATGACAGTATGCCATCTAGTATCAAAAATTTAGAGTAATCATGGGATGAAGTTTTATTAGCTAAATGCATGGGCGATTCTCTCTGAATAGACAGGAATCAACAGTTCTACATGCATTTTAAGTAATTACATGTGCAATACATATGCAGATGTAAGGCAGATTTACATATACAAAAATGCAATTTCTTGTCCACGGACAAATTTTGACTGTCTATGACTGCAGCACCACTTTGAATTCTTTGCATACACAAGACTTCTAAATTTAAAGTTATTTGCATGCAGGGAATAAATTCCTACAGTTCTGCTAACATGCTATGTTTTTCCAAAGCTTTCATCTATCTATATAGTTTCTTATGCAATCACCACTTTCACGGTATCTAAGAGGCCTAATGACTCCTTGTTCTGCCAGGTTTGCACTTAGAGCTTTTTATTGCCACTCTTTAGAAAGGTGTTTGAACTGTGGCAGGTAGGACAATCCAAAGACAGATCTCATTTCAAAGTATTCTGAAGGGAATAGCTAGTAAAGAAGAGCAGTGATTGATGCAATAGAAGACATAAGAGGATTTTCTTTTTTTTTTTTTTTTTTTACCAGCTACAGAGAAGTCTAGACTCTTTACTTTAAACTTGAAGTGTTAAAGGGGACTCTCAGATCTGATCATCTCAAAGTCTCTAATCTATGCAAAAAGTGGGCATTGATGTAAAAATAGTACATGTATGAACAACTCAGAAGCATAGCTGGAGTGCAATGTGTATTTGTGGGTCTAAATACTTTGAAAATGCTTGTTCCTGTCTGTGAGACTGGCAGAAGGTGAGAACAGTCAAAGATCTATTCTGTGAAATTTCAGCTCTTTCTTCCTTGTGCACTACTTTTCCCTTCTTATTAGAAAAGTAAAATCAGAGAAACTGGTGAAAACCATAAAATCATTTCCTTGCAAAGAGTATAGGTGTATACCTAATTCTATTAATTTATAGCAAAGTGTGCAAAATATTCCTGAAGTATAACTAGGTAATATAATTTTAACTTTGCATTATTTTAATTGTTCAGTGTTAAGAATATTGAAAGAATGCTATTCATTCTCCTAGTCACAATTAGTTCTGTAAATATATTCTGTCTCATGCAGGTAACTAGATATGTGCCTTACTTTTATTTTCCCACATTTACCTCTTTTAAATATTTCTGTGACTAGAAAATCAAAACTTTAACTGTAAGGGTGGGTATTTGACATTTTAATAGAATAAACATTTAGTCTTCACCTTCCATTACCTTAAAGCATGGATTATTAGAAAAAAAATGTTTCACTATTCTCTTCAAGAACTGAAATCAAAGGGAATTTTCTTGGCCAGCACTTCTGAGATACAATCTCATCATTGCCGCATTGGAAGGCTAAACATGTTCTCTCAGGCCATCACAATTGGATTGGACAGAGGAGACCCAAAACACACAGTAAAAAGTGGGTTACACAATCACATTTATTCTTTTCAGAGATAACAAAATACAAAGTGAAGTAAATTATTCCTCAAAGTTAGATTGTCCAGCTGGCTGATCCAGGTATTCTGAAAAAAAAATGCTTACTAAATCCCTAATCATATAAACTTTATTAGTCCTGTAAATTTTCAGGTAATGGAAACATTCAATTGTAAGGTATGTCTTTACAGAAAATGATGCATCACAGTCCATAGCAGTGTTCCCAAAAAGCAGAAACCTTCAAAGCATGAATGCTCACTCACATGGATCCATAGAGAGGTAAGGAATTGAATTATCTAATTACAGTATTTAATGGTACACTGTAAAATGCTAGAGCACATTTTTCCCCCCCAGATCCAGCTCTTTCAGTGTGACAAGACTATGGCATAAAATACATAAATGACACACACCCACTACAATTGTGATTTCTTTGATAAAACATCTCAATCCCAGAGATATTTCCCTTCAGGTAACATTGCACTCTGGATATACACAGCATGAGCCAGGAAATTTAGCAAGACTCTATCATGTCACAGTGTAACAACAGCCAGAGACACACAGAAAGAAATGTTCTGCTGTTCTTTGTTTGTTTGAGGGTGGGGTTTTTTTTAATTCCTATTCTTTTACAAAACCATAATCCTAACATAGAAAAGCTTATTCATAATTTTTTCCTGGCTTATATTTTAAATATGATCTTATCTAAGTCTGTCTTATTCATATATAAATATATTTTTATTTCTTTGCATCTGAAAAAAATGCATTCAGTATTGTAGTATATCATTAACTTACTGGATAATTTTACTATGGCACCTAAAATCTGCATTCTCCCCCTTCCCTTCCCTTCCCTTCCCTTCCCTTCCCTTCCCTTCCCTTCCCTTCCCTTCCCTTCCCTTCCCTTCCCTTCCCTTCCCTTCCCTTCCCTTCCCTCACAGATTTATATAGCTCTGTTACTCTAGAGTGATGGGGAAAGGAATACTTGTGAAGAGACACATCAGTCAAATTGAAAATTTGATGAGTCAGATCCATCACTGTACAATTAGTAAATCATGTATCTGCTGAGTTGAATCAGTACAGGCTTGATGAAGTTCATGGTACCACTCCAATTTGAAGTAGTGCTATACTAATTTATACTATTTTAATTCAAACAAGATCTGATAGGGTGTTATTTCCAGTGATCACAGGAATGGCTGATATATTACAGCTATTTCTTTTGTAAGCACAAGGTCATTTGAGAGCTCAGATTCTATTACTGTCTTCTATGTGTTGGGAAATACTGACTTTTTAACAGCAAATAATCACTTCATGAAATTTAAAAATGGCATTTGTTTTTGGCTAGTTATGATCCTGTTGCCTAAGGCTAGATCTTGTTCTCATTTCAGTCAAATGGAAACTAGTCAGTTCCATTTTTCAAAGTGTCTTGCATTAATACAGTGCTGCAATGTTTGAATTGGGGCTGAACAAAAGAATTATTATTGGAAGGGAAAATGCTATCCTAATTTTTATTTAAAGAAATGCTAATTCAAATCGTTTCACTGCAAGTATTTTAGAGAACTTTAATTCTGTGACAATTTAATTTGTCTTTTCTTGCCTGAAGTTACCACATGATATCTCTCTGATAACTTTTGTTTTGTTACTCTGCCTTCCTTATCAAAATGAAAATTTGGAAGGAATACCGATTGTTATATTTTTCTATACTGAATGGGGAAGGAGGCTCTCAAACACACCACCTGCCTCCCTTTCCCTCTCCTAAGGGAACTTTTGTAGATATTGGTAAAATGCACTAAGAAATTTACATTAGTATCAAGTAATCACTATGATTTGAGGGTATGTAAAGCAAATATTTTAGGGACATGTTCACCCAACTTCATCTGTCTATGATGCAGACAACTACATATGAGGTACTTGTCTAAATTTTGCTAAGAGGCAGTGCTCAGAAGCAGGCACTACTGAAAGTACAGTTCCCCTGACCTATATTTAATGGCTGCATTAGGATTAGATGAATGATGAGAAGTGCTTTTTCCTCTCTGCTGACTATATAGGGAATCTAAATGACAAGTTGAAATAAAGACATTTATGCTCCAGACATCTATATTTTCTGAAGAATGATGCTACCTTAGATACTGGTATGCTGTATCACAGGCTGCAGGAAGGGGATCCACTTGTCATTGGGCAAGTCAGTTCATCTTTCTGTTTCAAGGGAAACATATCTGTGAAGGACTTCAGAGGTGAAGTGACTTGCCAATGACACCCATGCTATGATTACTGACTCAACAGACATAAACAGACAGGTCTTATTTTCTCCTGTGCTATTCTGTAAGCCAGTTCACATCTCTTCGGTGTGCATCCCTAGAAATTGCCAAAAATTAAGCTTATGGAACAGGTGTATCACTGTTGAGCTAAATCATTTGGATGATGGAAGATACTTTGGTCCATTTAAGTGTGCTGCTGTGATAAGTGATAAATGTTTATTGGTTTAGGAAAGAAGCATTCATATATTATGTAATTGGCCATATAGAATTTTTTTTTTAATTTTAAGTATTGAATGATAATCTACAGCAGATCACCACAGCTTCAGATGTATTAATCATGTCCAGACAGATATAAAACAATTTTATATAACAAAAATTATTCTGTAGGCCAATTCTTCTTATTCATCTTCAAACTTCCACTAATGACTTTAGGTTATTTCCCTAAAAGCAAACTTACAAAAAAAAAAAAAACCCAAGGAATTAGATTAGGCCATATGTCAATAGCCTGTTACCAGAATGTTTATATAAGCAATTTTCAAGGGTGAAAGAAAATATGCCATTCACTTGGAAAAATGCATTTATTTCAAACTGTGAGGACGTATATCTTATTATAGAACATATGTCATGGGAATTAGAACTCTGACACTTGGGAAAAAGCTACATATCATTTTCATATGGTTACCAATGGTCTTTAATGTCAAGGAAGGTAATTTCCTATGTCTTGTTTCATGAAGATTTGTTTGGGTGAACATAAATAAGAATTTACCTAAAATAAATTTTACTGATTATATTACATTTTATGAGCATTCATTAAAAGTGGGGCACACAATCCATATGAAATTTGCAATCATATTTGCCCACTTATATTTTCAGGTAAAATTACTGCAATGTTCTATTTAGTTTAGATGGGTGTAGGTGCAAAATGTATCTACACATCTAGGAATTCTTCACACAGATGGGAACACTAGTGATATTCATCTAATTCCTTCATGCAGGTTATTTCATGAAACAAATATCACCTTTACTCTGCAAGAAACAGAATCTCACCACTAAGGGATTCCTGAGAAGAGCAAAAAGCAGGAGTCCTGTTGTATCCTACCATGAAAATACAATGCAAACCATATAAGCATTTAGAAATTTTCAGTTGTTCACCTATAAAAAAAAGTATAGGTTGTGTCACATTGTCAGCGGAGTTTATTTTTTTTTTTGTGTGACATTTTTCTAGAAATATTTTGTATTGAAGTAAGTTTTAGAGGAGACCATAGTCATTTTTTTCCCTTGAAGACAACTAGATATTCATTTAAGTTCAGCTGAGTATTTTCGAAGAATGGGTAAACTGAGGCATGGAGAAGTTAAATGATTTCATTAAAATGACACTAGCAATGAGTCAATCACCATTTAGAAATAAATGTTGTTGCAAGTCTCAGTTTCCTTCATTCACTACCAGAATTCTCTGCTAAAAAAATAATAGATAAGTGAACTACACTAAATTGTGTCAAACCTCAGAAATCCATTGGGTTTGGGCTCTGGGTGAAAGTTCAGGTTTTATTTTATTTGAACCTACTCACCCATTCTTAATTGGAAACTAGGTTGATAAAATGACTAATTTGAAATGTGCATAAACTGTAAAGTAGTAAGATTGAGGAAAATGGACATATATATATATTGTAGTTCTTGCCAAAAAAAGTTTCACATATGGCTTGGGCTAACGGCCAATAAATTTATTACTGGAAGAAATTACAAATGTTGCTGAACACTGTTACAACATGGAGATGAATCAAAATATAACAGAAATATAGATAATAGAACATTTCATCTGATATTTCACAATAGTTATCCAGTCAGAGGAAACTGTAAAGCTTGATTGAACAAAAGATAAAGTTAATACTACCTAATCAGAAGAGACCATTATAGATCAGTGAAACTGCAAAACAGAATTATATGACAAGGGGCAAGCCACATTATCTAAATTAACATTTTTCCAGCATGAACAAGAAGGGCTACTGTAGGAAAACGAGAGCTAAATACTGTGGCCTGCATTTAGTCAACCTGAAGTAATTATTAATTTATGGTTGTCTGTGATTTTAATGAAAATGAAAGCTGAGAGGAAAGAATTGAGAGAGATAATGTGCCGTGAAATTGAGTTTCATTTATTTTGGGGGCCACCTTTTTTCTTTTCTTTATTTTTTATATTCTCATTTTGTTTTTGCTAAAGGAAAAGAAGCTAAGAAAAAATGTCCACATTAAAATTTTACCAAGGTTATGTAACTACTCACATACTTCCATTGCTTTTAAAACGAACTGTTAAAAATGGCCAGAGATTGAACTCACTGGCTTGCTTTGTTTGTAGCTGGAATGACCAAAGGTGTCTTCTTTTCTACCTTTTTCAGAATTATCACTTTTCAAATATAGTATTTTGCAATAGCAATTTTGTCATCAAACAGCCTGGTTTGCCTAATAATATTTACATCTTTCATGAATGCTCTATCATCAACAGTCTCTTGTGAGATTTTGGAATTCTAAATTATGGACAAAATCATAGCTAAGCAACATGGATAAACTACAGTAGCTGCCTTTTAGTTTCAATTCTTTGTCTTGTTCTCTTCCCACTAAGAAACTGCTGTAAATAAATCAACAGGAGCTGTTTTGACTGGCAAAAAAAGCCTAAAAGGAAGGGAAATCACATTAGCATTTTTTAAATGGATTAAGTTTTGGTTAAAGGAAAGTTTGAGAGGCACAAGGAATAATAGCTTTAAAAGCACATGACCCACTTCATTGTGTTTGGGATTTTATAGTCACTAGCCTGTACAACACCCACAGTCTTCAGTACAATTCAAAAGCAATACAGAAATATTTGTTCATTCTGAACTGGATATGACTTCTTTAACAAGTGAACATCTACTTTCTAGAGCTGTGTAAGAACAGCTGCAGGGTTTTCCCTTTAGCCTCTTTGTTTCAGAAGTTATTTTCAATATATCTGAGACCTAGACTTGTCTGCTATCAACTTTTAATGATATTTAAGATACTCTGTGGTATATCAGACATAGATCCTAGTCTGACAGATATGATACAGTACTTATGGGACATCTTTTTCCATCTCAAATGGTAGCTGAAATCCAGATTATCTCAGGCTATCTCAAAAGGAACTAAAGAGCTGTCTATGATCAACCAATCCATGCCATGTTGACTGCACCAATTAGATTTTCATTGACTTTAACAGGAACCCTAGATCCTCTTAATTGCCTAAAAGCTTTAGAGGAGTCTGAATAAAAAGCCTACAAGACAGAGAATCCTATATTTTAGCTACTAATTTTGACCTTAAAGGCTACTTCTACATGCAGGAAAGCTGAATTCTACTGTTAATTTAAAAAAAACCCAAATAAACAACAAAAAAAAAATCACAAAACCTTTTTCCTATAAAACATTTTGTCAGGATTTCTCCATGCCAAAGAGCAAAAATCATGTACATTCTGGTTTAGTGACCACCAAAGTACATATAAATTAAGCCCCCTGTTCCAGCCAGGACAAGGTTAATTTTTACTGTAGGCAGGAAGGGGCATGACTAGGACCTGGAGGTTATTCTGGACCACCTCGTGACACTGACAGGAGCAGGGGCAAGGCAATCTCCTCCAGGGAGTGGGGGTCTCTTCCAGCTGGGTAATCATGGCAGAGGGAGCAGCTGGGTAAAGCCAGTTCTGAGCACTTTGCCTGTGAATCGCTCTCCTCTCTCTTGTACCCTTCTCTTATTAATATGGTCACTGTTACTCTTCATTCTTCTTATCCCATTGCTGTTTCCAGTAAATGGTTCTTTTCCCAGCTTGCAAGCTTCACCTTTTGTGCCTCCATTTTTCCTGTCCACCCCATCACAGGGGAGGGAGAGAAGGAGGCAAGGAAAAGCAAGCAGCAGTGTGACTGGGACACAAGCTCACTGGGAGCACTGAATTGTGGAGTATCATTCCCAAACCATGACATCAAGAATGAGCTTTTGTGGAGGAGGGAGGAAAAGAGGAAGGAAGGCAGGAAGGAAGGAAGGAAGGAAAGAAGCAAGCAAGAAAACATTTATTTGTTATACAAACTGAAAATATAATAATGATTGCTTTGAGATACTTTCCTACATTCACATCAAATCAGACCAAAACATAAAGATAGCTATCTAAGGTTACACATATAGAAATATATGCTGGCTAATTCAGTAATGGGACACAGGATACAGGACAAGGAAATCTGATGTGATCAAAGCTGACATTGAATGCAAGAGACAATGTATTTGCTTACCCTCTGATTATCATCAGTTATTACTGATTAATCAATTGACTCAAGATTGAGGTTGAAATAGTGAAGAGATGTGGATAGATTATCCTCCATAACATAATGTACAGTTTTGAATCAATCTGTAAGTTTTGTATCAATTGTGACCAGGCTAAACAATTAATTTCTCAGTATATTCTACAAAAATTTAATTATTTAATGTGTAACTCTTTGTTGTGAAAATAGAAATTAATTCATGCAGAGAGATGATATTTGAAGGTGATGTTTTCTTTTTCTGCTTGGTGTCATACATGTAATTTCTGAGTTTACATACAGAGAAAATAAAAAAGCAAATTAGGAAAAGGTAGAAGAAGTGAGCAAAAAATAATTACTGAGGAATCAAAACTTTGATTATAAATTGTTATACTTTCACATGATATTCCTGAGCTTACCAAAGTGTTTCATAGTGATGGGTTAATTTAAAATAACTTGGGGAAAAAAAAGAAATTAATTTTATCATCAACATATTCTTTAATTATTTTCTTCTTTTCTTTAAAGTTTTTAAGTTTGGATTTTTTCCTTCCATGATTATGAATAACTTTTGAGTGCTTACTGTAATGGCCCTGTTCCTAGGCACATAAATTTTTGATAGCAATTAGATACTTTACTGAAGTAGATTGATTCATTTTTGTGAACTTTTTGTTGAAATAGAGCTCAAAGACAACATGCTCATTTCAATTTTTATTCAAACACTTTTTTTTGCCATCGGTAGCAGAAGATTCAATGTTTCAATGGTTGAGAATCCACCACCCTGAAAAACTAGCAAGGCTTGTGCAATTGCATGGCTTGGAATCAGAGCTCTGCAGAAGCCAGAGTCCACAGCTGATCACAGAGTGAGAGCCCAGGGCTGCTCTGTGACAGCCTGACACTCTCATTTTCAATACTGAGAAGATACCCAAGGACCTGTGCCACTGCTTGCCTTTGCTGCTGTTAAGATAAGCAGAACTTAATAAAGTGACACTATTTTCAGTTCTTTTACTAAGAGCTAAAATGTTTTCTGCAGTGAAATTGATAAACATGATAGAAGTACATGGGTTACGTTACTGCATTGCCTGAAAACCTCTCATTTAGATATATTGCATTTGTTTAATTAACAGAGTCACTAGCTTTCCAAGTGAAAAGAAAGTAAAAAGCTCCTACACATTATTCTCCTTTACTTTCTCATTAGCTGCAGCACTTTCTGACAAATATTGACCTGTAATTCTTTCCCTGTGCCAGAGAATTAAATAAAATATGAACTGCACACAATATACACCATCTGTCCAATTCCACAAGCTGGTTAGTATGTTGACTCCCATTGACTTTACTTCAAGCCCAAACTGCCCACAAACAAGAAATATTCATACATCACAAAGTATGCAAACGTGTTTTTCTTTTGTATTGCATAGTTCAAATACATTTCCTTTTTCTGATAGTCTTTTTTATCCTGAATTTGTTCTTTATACGTGTTCTCTCCCCTTCCAAGCCGGCTCATTCTCAGTCAGCTTATTCTAATCTGTTCAGAAATTCTTCATTATTGATCTTTTATTTTTTCAGATAGTTATACTTTGTTTTATCAGCTTCCTAAATAATGCAGAATCTTTTTCCAGTAAACTACATTATATTTCATTTAATATATATTCATTTCTCCTCTGAACAAGATGCTGGGTTGAATTTTCCTTGGTATGACAGTGTGCTACCAGTAGATAATGACTGTTTGTGTATTTATGTTACAATGTAAGGTACTTCAAGTATCAAAAACAATTTTTTCCAATTTTTTTCTAAAGTCTTTCTTTACTTATAGGGACTCATCTTATTCATGCTTGTTTGTTTTCACTTGTCTTCATACACACTTCAGTCTATCTTTAATTAATTCATCAATAATAGAATTCAGCTTACTCCAGTATCAGATATCAGTTACGTGCATTGTTTATTCTTTAATTTCTGATCTTGCTTTAGTCAGCTGATCTGTTTGAAGTATTCTACAAAGGCACTGTATATCATTATGTCATATTTACCCTTTTGACACTGGTTTATGCAATATGTACAGCATATTTTTATTCCTTCCCTTAAGAGATGAGAATAGATAGAGCTCTTTTCCCATCTCTAATTTTCTTCAAAACCTTGTGGATCTCTTTTCTCTCCTTTGGAATTCCTTTCCCTTCCTCCTTTCAAATCTATCTTTATCTATGCATCTTCAGATTAAGATATCTAAATGCAGACATGTATATGTCAATATCCAGGTGTCAGCCATGTGTCTAAGGCTCCTACGCAGCCAAGATACAGTCAATAGAGTAAATGGAGCCTAAAGAGTTTCCCCTCGGGCAAACACCAGAGGCTGGTCAACTGAAATGCTTTCTAGGCTTCGCTGGCTGACTTTCTAAGGTCTTCATCTGTTTATAGTTAAATTTTTAGCATCTGGCTCACATAGAGATATATAAATTCAGGTGTCAGCATGAAGCTGTATTGCAGGTTACGGTCTCAGTCCAGTTCCCCCATCATCTTCCACAGAGCAGTTCAACCCTGTCTCACAGCTGGATGGAATTAACTCAGAAGTCTTCAATCCAATTAGTTGGCAGGTGTTAGCTATTTTTGAACAACTGAAATGGACCTTCTAAATCCTTATGGAAAAGAAAATTCACATCTATTAAGCTCCTAAGCACCCACCTTTATTTTCAGAATGAATAATTTATATGACTCTTCCCATAACTTCCTTCTTTGTTTTACCAAACTCAGAGAAGAATTGGAGATGCATATTTATGTCTCACATTCCTTTCTTACCTTTCCAGTTTTCCTTAGATTCTTGTGTAGAAAAAAACAGATCTAAAAGCTCTGTACTGATCAGGAAGACAGACTAGCTGGGACTCTGTGACTCCTTAAATCCAGTGTTTTGGTTCTAGAAGGCTCTGGGCAAATGCACAACCATATCAAGTGCCTCTGAATTCAAGAATGTCATTTTGTCTGTTGAAAAATTCCATGCTCAGAAAGCAATCCAGGTTTCCAGAACAACACCATGTTTCGAGGTTCTTAATATAAGAATGTATAGAGGAAAGAGAAATTAGAAACATTATTTTTACTCTTTTGGTAAGAAAATTTTCCGTTTTAAGTTTTATTCTGTACAATTTTCAGTACCACATATATGCTTGAATCAAGTGATTTAGAAATAAAGCAATTGCAATCAATTGCACTTTTTCTTGCTGTTTCTCCATCTCTTTGTCTCTTTCTCTCCCTTCTGCCCTCTCCTTTCTATTCTTTCTATATCTCTACCTCACAGTCTTTGTTAAATAAAATCTGTGTTATTGACTTTGGAGTATGGTCTCATTTGCACCTTAATTCGGGCAGAGGCATCTCTCATTAATCATATCTTAACAATCTCAAACAGAATTTTAGTAGAGTCAGGAGATCTTCTATTCCTGTTTTCTAAAATGGTTTAGTCCATTGGATTGTCTCAGACTCAGAACACAGTAAACACTGTGACAGATCTGGTCACCACCTCCAAGAACAATTTGTAATTATTGATATACTTTTGAAAAGAAGTATTAATATGGTCTGCAGCTAACAAAAGATGTGTTTAAAATTCAGATCATTAAAACTTGCATGTTTGATTCTCAGTCTTGAAAGTAGAATTTGAAATCAAGGAGAGTTGTGTAGAAAGTGAGTGGGCAATCTTGATACTTTTACAAGAAAATTACTCAAACAGGTACTATGTTAATCCTAGAAGATTTATCCACTCTGCTCAAAAATGCTGCTTCTCTTAGGGAGTGCCACCAGGTGGAAAGAGTGTGGGGATGGTTTAAAGTTTTTCAAAGTAGTGACTGCCATATAATATTCAAGATGAAGGTGGAGAGTGCAGGAGTATGGTGTTATGGCCACAGTGTGTGAAGAAAAGTGTGCAGCATGAAGGTGGAGAGCCTGGGGTAATACTGCTTTATGGACATGTTTGGGATGCACTACAGGGTGCATGAGTCTTCCAAGGTTGTACCCAGTGGGAAGCATGATGAATGTACAGGGTTTTATTATTCCCATGTAATAGGGAAATTCCTTCCATAGTCCACTGAGAATTATTCTGCACCCACACCTATCTTTTTCTAATATCTAAGAAAACTTCCTTAGCTGCTTGCAGTGATGCTATATTAACACTTGATAGTTGGCTGTAGATGGACTGTACTCTTCTTTCTCAGGATCATTTGAGGAACTTTTCATAAGTCTGCAATGTCCATGTGTTTTAATTTGATATGCTGTGTTCTCAGAGCACCTTTGTGAAAACAAGTAATGAGCCATCAAATCAAATAAAGTTCCTTTTCAGTGTTCTGCATGTTAGCAAGATTACAGTAATTTGACTCGATGTCCTATGTTGAAATGTCTAAAATCATTCTTTAAAATGGTGTGAAAAAATGTTGTGTTCTTCAATCCATACAAAAAACATGATTGTGCTTCTGACCCTAAAAATACTTTTCCCTGTATCTCAACTGATATTTAGGAAGACATCCAGATTGAAGATTCACCTTGTTAAACTGATTAGCTAACATACCATCTCTCATCCCCTTCTTATTGAAATATTTATAACATAATTGACAACTTCTCCAGATTATTTTTTGTTGAGTTCTATGTGTGAAATATGGCAGACATTCACAAATACTAGCCAAAAGAAAGGAAACTTCTTGCAGTTAATATTTCCTGACTTGAATATTTTGTATAGAAGAACATTATATAGAGTTTTGTTTAGGAACTCTATTTAGGAAATATTTTCACACCACAAAAATAAGCTAAGAGCACTGCTGGGGAAAAGTGACTGAACAGAGCAAAAAAATTAAAAGTGAGTTATTTTAAGGGAATTATTAATAGAAATACAAATATTTATGTCCCTCACTAAACCTGATGAAGGACTAAAGAAGTGGTAGACTAAGAGATAGTAAATGCTTATTAATATGTCTTTGTCTGTGGCTCATTTCAGGAGATCCAAGCAACCTTGGTCTACAAAATATTTAATATGTTACCAAAGCACCCTATCTAGCATTCTAAAATGGAGTAGAACGATTGAATTTCACGCAGCAGTTTATCCATCTGTGTGGCTGTGCTATTCTAATGCCCACCTGAAACATCAGCAGAAGTTCTCTAATCGTAAAATCATAAAATGGTTTGGTTTGGAAGGGACCTTAAAGATCCTTGAGTTGCAATCCCCACCTGCCCTGACACGGGCAGGGATGGCACCCTCTAGGTAAGGCTGCTCAAAGCCCCGTCCAGCCTGGCCTTGAACACCTCTAGGGATGCTCCCGGGTACACATGAACACATCCACCTCTTCTCTGGGAAACCTGTTCCAGAGCATCACCACCCTCACAGGAAGTAATTTCTTCCTAATGCCTGATCTAAACCTGCCCTCTTTCAGGATAAAGCCTTTGCCCCTTTTTATATAATCCCTATCAGAAAGAACATAACAATGATGACAACCTTCCTTACTTACACTCATCTCCTCATTGTACATAAATTTATTGAATACAAATATAAATGAAAATAAATTTGCTAGCAGCCTGCCATTAAAATATATATATTTAAGCATTTTTCTCAGGAAATAAAGTTAGCAACTTCTTTTGGTACCATTGCTACAACTTTTGAGGGAATACAATAGTATAAAGGTTCTGTTGTTTATGTAATTTTGAATTCTTCAGTACTTTAATTCACATCTTATTTATTTCATTCTGGGGACTGTAGTGCCAAACATGTCCATAGATCAAGCTAATTAGGAGTTTATATGCATATCATAAGTTGCTTTCCACAAAAAACATTCCCTTTAACTCCTACCACATGTGTCTTATGTAGAAATTCTGTAACTAGCTAGTGCCATACTTCTAACAAATCAGTGATGTCACAAGCAGACAAATTCATCTAAAATGTGTGATAGAAAATATAACACTGCTCTTCAGAGGTTTTACCTTAGTTTCTTGAGTTTAGCAATTATGTTCTACCTTTTAACATCTAGTTTCTTGAGTTTAGCAATTATGTTCTACCTTTTAACATCTACCTTTCTTCTGGGCAAATATATATTAAGAATTGTACAGGGTCTATCTGGATGATTAAAAGTCATTCTCAATTAATGGATGAATAAATAACCATAACTTGTAATAAACTCTGTGACTACTTGAAACTGAGCCCAAACATAACATCAGTCCTCAAAAATCATGCTACTTGTTTCCAAAAAAATTCAAAAGAACCAGTCTAATTCTGTCCTCCTATATGACATATGAATTTCCCGTCATTCTCAGTGCCATTATTCAAGGAAACCAAAGCTGCAGTTTTGTTTTCTTCTTCCTCTTTTGAATTTTTCAATACTTTAATTCACATCTTATACCTCTTTATGTCAGGATTTTTTCTCTACCTAGATAATCTGCAAGTGGAGATAACTTATGAGAAATACAATTAAACTCTATAACCATTTATCTACCACTGATCCAAAAACATTACCAGTTCACATGAAGAGTAATACTATAATCTCAGAGTATTGCTTTCATTTCTTTTTTTCAAACCCTTCTGTAGTATTGTCATTACAAACCACCTATTGTCACAATATTTGTATTAATCCCTTCAAACATCAATTCTGTTTCTTCCTAGCTATTTAAAACAAAATATAGTACACTAACATTCTGCTAGACAGTCTTTGCACAGACAGAAATAACTGCACTGGAATCAGAAATAAAGCACTAAGAACATGACATTTTTTAATGCTGCACCCCTCAAGACATTTTAGCTATCTTTCTTCACTGATGAGCACTAAGTAGAGCCTTTCATACCCATTGAAAGTAACCTTTCTGTCCTCTCCTCAAAATAACTCATTAATAAAGCAAAATGACAATATATTTCCCTTGATCCCATTCACAAAGTTAAAAGTAAAATTAAGGATTGAATTGCTAATATGAAAGATGAAATGGAGAAACTGTTCCTAAACTCAAAGTAGGCTTTTGTCCTCTGTTCATCCCTGTCTTTACAGAAGTGCTTTCATTCTTACTATATAAAGGAGTAAAATATTCCCTATATTTTACATTTTTAACAGATCAGAGCTTTTTGTTTGCATATTTGTGGAAGGAGGGGAACTTGGGATGGAGTTGCTTAGCTGTATGTCGGAAAGTTAATGTCAGCATTTTCCTATTAATGAATTTGGTTCATGCATGAAACTTCACTCAGGCCATTCACCACACGAAGACTTTCTAAAAGTAATGTGCTTTTATTTCTACTGAAAACAACCTGAATCAAATTCTTTAAAATGAATATTAGAATATGATGCACAATTGCATGTGTACTAAATTGTCCAAATCTCAAAGGAATCCCAGAGGATAATCTGAAAGATGTTCCAATGACAGATCATTTCTGACAGCAGTTAGTAAAAACGCCACAAACCTCTTTTATAATGGGAACATGCTAGGTAATAGAAAAGTTACCCATGGCACTACAGTGGTAGGTGTCATGATACGTATCTAATATTTTAAAAGGCTCGAGCAGATTTTGCCACCACAGCAGTTCAGCATCTCATCAATATTTTCAGCATCAGATAATTGGGATTCTTCCAAACACTGAATTGTGTAACTGAAAAAAATCCAATAGAGAGAGAATCGGACTTAAATGTATTATTGGATTATACAGATGGAGTTACAGCACCCTTTTAGCACCCAACATAAAGTATCACTGAAGTGAAAGACTTAATATGCATTTGTGTTTCAATGATTTAAATCATTTAAAGGATGAAATACACTGGTCTATGATACATATCTGGTCTATTTTTCACCTCACCTACCATTAGGAATAAATAATATCTAAACATGTAGCTTTGACACTAAGCTGTGGTGCTACACTTAGTGTGTCCGAGGATGGGAGACTCCTCAGTTAGTGAAACAATTCCATGTGGACTGAACAAACCCATTTGGTACATTTCACTGCTGGAAGGGCAAGACTACTGTCATTAGACATGCTTAGGATTTAGCTAAATGTGTTCTGGCAGCTCTGCTAGCTATCTGATTTGAAAGAGGTTGAAAAGTACAGAATGAGCACCCCCAAATGATGTTGAGATAACACTGGTAGAAATCTAGATAAATTTCTTGTTTTCTTACTGATACCTACTAGAAAAGAAATTGTGCATTATATCTAAAATGGAGATTCATGTCTTGTCAATAAATAGTATGTTCAAGACCTTCAGTTTTTATGTAATTATTTGGCCAGCTCTGAGCCTGCTGTAATTTCAAAGATTTGTAGCTGTTATTAGCATAGAACAGAGCCTAGGACTATGGTAGATGCACCATAAATGGCAAGGCAGGCAGAGCAAACTTGCAGTGGATCATATCCATATGATGGTTATAGGAACTTTCATCAGCAGCACTGCTATGTGTCCTTCATGCTCCTTTCTTTTCTAGATACAGATGATGTTTCTCCTCATTTCTAAATGGTGTTGGTGTTTAAACAAGAAGGTATAAATAACAGTAATCCATTCCACAGCAGCTCTACTTTGGATTTTTCTAGGAATTCCTTATCAGAGAATATAAGAATTCACAGAGTTTAACTGGAGTGTAAATGTTCTAGAGCATTATGGTGGGAACATGAGACTAAGGATGAAAAGATACTTCTACATAGGTTTATTAATGGGCTTTTTGTTACTTTCTTCTGTAAATACCAGCTTGCGCATTCAAATACCTGACTCAGGTTTTTCAGAAATCATTTTCGATAGTGGGCCTGCTGTTCTATTCTTCATGGTAGACAGAAAATTGCAGCCATACTTAAAGATTTTTTAGCTGGAAAATAAGATTTTCCATTTTTTATAACTGTCAATCCTTTTTTTAATCTTTTGCAAAAAAGATTATTTAAATCTTTTAAGCAGTAGCACTATGATAATATCCTGTGAAATATTAGTCATTAAAGGATATCTTTCAAGAATAATCAAGGAGATAAAGAGGAAATGACAAAAGCTTATGGCTGGACTTCTCTCTAAGAGTTCCTTGTTTTCTAAATTTTCAGGACCTACCTGAGTATTTCCTAGTAATATAGGATCTGCTAAAATCTCTCTTAGGATATCTTTTGATGCATTCTTTCCTCTCTTTACAGTCACATATCACCTCATTCATGATTAACATTAATAAGTCTATTCAGGCTTAAATGTAATTTCTTTTGAAGTTCTGCATGCTGATCTGAAGGAAAGTATTATGGTTTTCCTTTCTGTATATGAACAATGGTGAAGCAAGATATCCACTACAGATAAAAATAGTCCATTAATAACAGTAATACAGAGCACTTATATGAGGCCTACTATCTGCAAAGCAATTTACAAACAATATCTAATTAATCTTCTGTAGTTACTCAGTGTAATCCATTCATTACCTAATGGATCCCAAATCTTTAATGCAACAATGAAGTTTCTAACAATATGTCGGAGGGTACCTTTTGCAGGTGAA
Organism: Zonotrichia albicollis; assembly: GCF_047830755.1. Classification (NCBI taxonomy): domain Eukaryota; kingdom Metazoa; phylum Chordata; class Aves; order Passeriformes; family Passerellidae; genus Zonotrichia; species Zonotrichia albicollis. The sequence goes on from NC_133820.1 coordinate 78,199,271, forward strand.
ATTTTCATTTTACTGACAAGTTATGCTGTCTGAGCAGAAACACATTAGGATAAGTTTTAGGACCTAGGGTCTGTAAAGCTTTACTCTCAGTGATTTAAATTCCTGAGCAACAGGTGAAGGATCTGACTCACAATACATCTTTCATAACAGCTAAATTAATAATTATGAAAGGGAAACTCCAAAGTGAAACTTAGGGGCACTTCAAGGAAAAAGAGTTTGTATTATACTTGTATATATAATTGTACTATAATTTTAAAAATCCCTATAAAATGGTATCAAGGATAGGTTTTCCCTATGAGTTAGTATCAGAAGATTTTTTTAAAAGACAGAAAAAATAGATGGTATATGAGTAGCTAGCCAGGATTCAGTTGCCTAAAGAGAGATACCTGCAGTCCATGGAAACGCCATCTATCCTGTCTGAAATCCTCATCTATCCTGAGTTCTGCACAGTCATGAATCTCTACATTTCATACACATTTTCTAACAATTCAGAAAAAGTAGCTGATCCCCTTATGCATTGATCACAGATGCATATGAATCATCCTAATTTCCATTTTAAAAATTATTTCTCTAATATTTGGACAACTTTACCTCTTTGCCTATGAAATCTTTCCTTTTTTAATTATTTATTTATTACTGCTAATCATCTTTTTGATCGCACAAAGAAGTATGATTCAATTACTTTTCCAAGTTAGGGGGACACGTTACAGTGTCCCCCCATGCAGCAAGCTCATCATTTTTTCTATTACACAATTCCTTCCAATGATTTCAACCCCCTTAAGCCTCTTGTCAATGCATTCTCTCAGTGCTGCAAGAAAAAACATCCATCTCAAAGGCTTCTTCATTTTCCTGCAAAGTAATTCCTTTAGCTGGAACTTTATATAGGAAGAGGGCCATGTATTCCTTAGCTACATTCCTTAGTTTGTGCTCATTACCACGTCAAGTCAGCTTTGGCATCTCAGAATACTTGACATTCTTTGTACAGATCAACAAACCATTTAAAATAGAGCACCTAGCAGCTTAAAGGTCATGTCTCATTGTGTTCAGTAGTTTTGGACTAAGAGTGTAGAAAAAACTGTCAGAAGCTGTGTTCCACTCTTCTATTAATCTGTATTTCTCAGCAATAAAATTGCCTGACTTCCAAAGGACATAGTCTTAAATGGAAATCCAATTGACTCTATATTCTAAGGAAGATAAAAAATTAAGAATTATTAGTATGTCATTAAGGATCTTGTTATCAAAAGAAAAGTAGAAGTATTTTGTGCTAATTTTCACTATTCATAGTAACAAAGTAAATACTTAAAAAAAATCCAACAAACAAACCCCCTATAAACCCCATGACTTTCCCATAAATCTGTCCCCTACTTTGTTGGCAGATTATTTCACATTTATCAAATTCCACTGGACAAATGCATCTTCTTGCTATCTATTCAATGGGTTGTTTCCTGTATCATTTTGATAAGACTTTCTAATAAACTTAGAAAGTTTATTAGAAAGCAAATTAGTTTATTAGAAAGTAAAACTAGATGATTTTACTTAGGAAATTTTAAAATCTAAAAAAATACCCAATAAGAAATCTGTTTAAATTTGATACTTCACTATTGCTGAGAACCAAATTTCATACAGATTTCATTTTTTACATGTCTTTTAAAATACATTCCCATTGAGAAGATGCATTATAATACCAAAAATACAATAATATAATTATTCCTGGTAGCAAGGATAAGGCTGCTGAACCCATTCCTTAAAACTTGATGGCTTACTCACATAGAAAATATTTTGACTAGCTAATTCTGTAGCCTTGAGTAAGCAATTCATCCATGTTGAATTTAATTTATATGCATCCTTTGAAGTTTCTAATAGAAACTATATCTTTTAAAAAAGCTGAGAAGTGTTCTGTTAAATACAAACTTCAGTCTTAGTTCAGTATAATCTTTTATCTCTATTTTCAGTTAATATTGCATTTTATCCCTACACTCCTCATAATGTCTCCCACTTTCCTTTGCATGGTACAGGGACAGATTTTCTCAAAGTCCCTGTAAGAGCACTATAGAATATCAGTCTATTCCACACATTCCAAGATTTATGGAGGTTGCTGAGAAAGGTGTAGCATTTAGTACAGAACAATAGCTACTGGATAGTTTTGCAAAGACAGCTTTCAAAGCTCTGTGCCTTACTCACATTCCTTATGAAATATCACACAGATTTTCTAACAGGCACCAATCAAAGAGGGTTTCAGCTCAGTTACCCATGCAAAGACAACTCATAGCCTTCTGGAATGTTCCAGCTATTTCAAACATGCATGTAAGATGAAAGACAAAATATAAGACTTAACAGAGATCTATGCTTTTTGGAGCAATGACTCGAATCCAGGAGAAATAGGCTAAGGTCCCAAAAAACATTCAGTTCTAGATGCCTGTGTTTGGTGTCTGAGCTGGGCCCTAGATCTTCTTGAAGCAGTGAACGTTAAGGATATTTTCATATTTCAGTCTCAAATAATTTTCCATCTTTTGCATATTTTCATGAGATAGCACAGAGATTCAGACACCCGCTTGCCCCCACCAGCTACAAGCTGGTTTTATTCAGAGATAAATTAGGTGCCTAAGCTATCTGTCCAAGGAAAGATTTTTTTTCTCTTCCATACAATGTAGTGGTACTTACCATGGAGTTGGTGTATAATCTGATTTACAAGACCATGTTGCAGAAAAGAAATGTACTTCATAGTTTTTCCGTTTCCTTAGCTGCTTGCACTTTTGCATGCTCAAACCCTCTGCTTTGGTCAACAAAATATATGAGGTCAATACTATGTCTCCCTTTGTTCACTCTAAGATCCTCTTAGGCCTTTTAATCATTATGTTTCTCTTGGTTTCTGCTTTGTCATGTGCTGTGTTCCTCTACCATCATATATACCCTGGAGTGCTTATTGATTCATGTACTCTTATAATTAGAATATAGTTTACAGTCTACAGGTTAACCTTTACTCTTTATATAGTTCTGTATGAACAAAATTAGAAGCACACTGTACACTATCCTGGTTATAATTTAACCTGATGACACTTTCAGTAAAAGCATAGTTTATAAATGTTTTCATCTATATATCTTATTTAACTATTTCTAAATTTGAATGCCTAAAAATATTTAAGCACCTTGTTTTCATTGATGTTTTCATACCCATCTGAATCCAATGTTACACTGCATTTGAAACCACAAATAGACATGTCTACAATTGACTGTCATGTTTACTTCCTGAATTTCAGAGTTTCATAATTATAACAACGCTGTATGGTAAGACTCTTAGTGAAATAATTTCTACTTCCCTTCCCTGGGTAATGCCACACAGGAGAGAGAATCATTTTGAAAGAAAACATGAGATACTGTGATTAAGCCAAATCACACAACCTTCAAGTTAAAAAGCCGGCCTTGCATAATGAAGAGGTATCTTTACACCTTCACAAACACAAAGCCAACTTGTGAGTTCCTCAAGTATTTTTCCAGAACTACAAATTCATCATATTTTGGTAATCATTTGTAAGACAATGCATATGATCATTCCCAAAATAATATTATGGGCAACCTTCACAAAACAGAACACTTCTTGTGATCTTGATGCGATATTTTGCAACGCTCAACTACTGCATTTTGACCAGCTCTTACTTAAAATAAAGTTCGTGTCACCAGGGGCATTCTTCAACTAGTTTAACTTTCCAGTTCCCTGCAGTGTTCTCTCATTTTACAGCTTCTCAAATACAAACATATTAGCCATTTTATTGTTGCTGGGAGTTTGACTTGCAGCTTAAGATACATTTACAGCTGGAAGTTTAATAGATTTTCAGGTCTCTAAAAATATTTCTGACGCTTACATGCAATGGATGAGGATGGCTTTAATGACACTTGTAGGAATTTCTGACTTGGGATTCCACAGAGCTCAGTCACTGAAACAATAAAGAGTTTTCAAAAGCTGTGGCACTTTCAGTCATTCAGGAGCCTTATCAAGCTAATGGAGAATTCTCTCAAAGCATTTTATGATGATTCTACTTACTATGTTCATTTATTATTTTTGCTAACTAAGAGAAATAAAAGAGGTTTCCTTGCTCTTTTTTGCATTAGTTTAATACTTTAATGAGGTTGCTCTATAAAGACAGAAGAAATATTTCAGCGTTCATCAAAATTATTCATATGCATCTTCAAAAAGGTAAATTTTTAAAAAATTGAATTGTAAAAAAAAAAGGATACAGTGGCACCTTAGATATAAAGTGCTGTAAAACAAAAAAAAAAAATCTCCCCATCCTGGTTGAAAACATCCTTTAAAGTATATCAATATTTGGCAGTTTCCTTGTTTTTTTCTCCTTTAATATTTTCAAGATTTTCTTTCCATGTTGCTGTATGTAGTTCAGTATTGAGGCCAAAAGTGTCTTCCCATTTAAGTCAAAGACAGAATCTTTTTGTCAATTTAGAAGTGAGATATTTGAGATCTCAGATCCATGTAACTGGAGCTTTTTAAATAAAGAAATGAAATTAGTTAAATCCTCTAAAATTCTTTAAAAGTGTAGCATTAAATTTTATCTTAATAAAATACATAGGGTAAGTGAATCAGGGAACCACTGTGTCCTGAGATTTGTGTTTTGTGTCGCAACTGTGGCTCAGAGACGGATCTCACAATTTTGAAAGAGATCACATACATTGAGAGAATAACCCAGCATGGGATCTAAATGTATAACATGATAAGATTAGTTGGCATTCACCAATGTGACAATCTATTTTTAATTGAACACCTAGATTAGGAAATGCAATTTGTTTGGCTTTATGTATTTCTTGACAGAATGTGGCTGTCCTACCCAAAAAATGTAATTGTTTTTTCTTAGTCTCTCTTTCATGCCTGATATAATTTTCAATCAGAAAAATAAAAAGGCTAAAAGATAGTAAGTTTTTTACAGTAAAAGGCACCCTTAGGGACATCTTTTTTCAATTCTTAACACTGGATAAATAAAATGTGCTATGCATATAACAATAATGAACACCTATATGCATTAACTCATAATTAACTCCAGCACTACAATGCTTCACACATATTGCATCTTAGTGTGTAGTACACAACTGTATGTATGCACATAAATGTATATGCTGTAGTCATACACAGGAAAAACAGAAAACTGTGTTGTCTTATAGAATTATTCTGATGAGAAGTGTTGAAAACCATATTGTTGCTGGTAGTCATTGCTTTGCAAACAAAAACAAAGATGCAGAAGGCAAATTCAATCATTTCATCTAACAATATCTTAACAAGATATCACCTTTCATGTATCTGCTGCCAAAAATGAAATAGATTAGGGAAAGATGATCCAGGATGCCTTGAGAAGAAGCTGTTCTACGAAATATGGCCAAGCATCTTCTGGAATTCTGTTGCAGGGGAAAAAATCTTGTGTTGCCTAATGTTGAGCAATTTCAAAATGGTGTGCATGCACTGCAGTCACAAAAAAAAAGAATGTAATGTTATATAAAATATTTGTTTATATGTGCATTGCAAATCTGAAATGTATGCTATTAATTCTCAGCTCTGTTGCCAATAGAAACTGTCCCTTACACCTATTTAAAACTGAAGTGCACAATTATTAACAGAAATAGTCTACAGTCAGAATGCAACTCAAAACTGATTTGTGTGCAAAAAGAGAGTTGTTTTTCCTCAAAAGTACATTCTTAAATAAGAGAGTTGGAAATAAAAGGCAAACTGCACCTTGAAGTGAAAGAACAGGAGCAGATGTCCTTTAGTTGTGTGTTGTATTGATTTATAAACACTCAGTCAGGCTACCTCATCTCTGCAGAGTAATTTAGATATGGGAAAATATCTGTGAAATATATTGATTGCATTATTGATTGAAAAGCCAATTGCTGTTGCACTCCTGTTTTACCATTTAAGTCCTGACACATTTTGACATATGAGCCAGCTGCGATACTGCAATGAGATAATGTGAAAGCTGTCATAACCACTTCTGTGTCAGCCACAAGGATTTACAGTGCACTAGTGCTGCTATTTAGCTTGTTCCTTAACCACCTGAATAATTAAGGTTTGTTAAAGCTTTTGCTGTTGCACATTTGGTTTATATATGTGCTGTTTTTATGTTTCCTTTCACACTGGATTGATACATCATGAACAAAAGAAATGTAGAAACCAGGCTCTTATTATTCAAAGCTTATACACGTGGGGATGATTGTTTCTGCTCAAATATTTCTCTCCACTCCGTAAGGAATTTGGATTTTACAACATTTCGCAGGGGAATTCTCACTTGTTTCCAGATCAGTTTACACTCAGCAGCAATAAATCAAGGGAGGACAGGAAAAAATCCTCCACAGCCTATTAACAACTCTGTCATTTATTTTGAAATCTGAAACTGTGGAAAATACAATGAAAGCACAAACATACAGCCATTTATTTGGTATTTTTCATATTTGAAAAGTACTTTTACATTTATTTTTCCATTGTTGAAATTTAAATGATAACAAAAAGATTTTTTGAGCCCAGATACAAAATACAAGCCTTCTCATAAAATGCATCCTTGAAGAACAAAAGAAAATTTTCCTTTACTAGCTCCACATTTTATCATGGCAAGTGAACTACACAGTTTTATCACCTTCTTTCCTACTCTTATTTGTGAAATAAGAAGGCATTTTCATAGTAGCTTTAACTCATTTCTTTTACTATAATCAATAAAGACTTTTATTTTTCCTAAGGAGACTGATTATATTGCTAGAATCATAGAATCAGAACATCCTGAGTTGGAAGGGGCCCGTGAAGATCATCAAAGTCCACTTCCAGTTCATTCATGCCATCTCTTGTTCATTTTCAGTTGTTTATTTCATGATCTTTTGACCAGATCCATCCCTCCAGGTACAATCCTGGTGGGACTTCTATGCCCTGACAGAATGGCATAGATTTAAATGTACTCTGCACACGTTCTAGGTTGTACCACTCTGCATCTAACAACAGGAATGGACTCCTGCTTGCACATTTTTCATCATGATATTTGTATTTCTACCCAAGGCACCAGATGAACTCCAAGCATTCCCTAGACCTCCTGTTTGGGAAGACTCCTTGTGAGAGAGTGGAATGTAAATGGTTAATGACTGAAAACAATCTGCCGTTTGAAATGCAGGGGGTGGTTTGCTGACAGCGTGCAAGGCACGCTGGTGCAGAGAGGGTGTGCACACAACATTTTGTTTAGTGATGAGCTGGGATTTGAGCCAGATAAAGGGAAGAGGCCAATCGTGCCAGTGTGCTCTTCTACAGGAATGACTCAGGTGTAAAACTCCCCACTCCCCAGGGAAGCAGCAGAACATTCACACATAGGCCCAAGGGTTTTCATCCCTTCTGATGGAACATAACTGGCTCAGCTATGCTGAGGTGAGAGGCAGCTGTCATGTCTTAGAAGGAATCATAAACCATCAAAAATCCCTGAAGTTCCTCCAGACTCATTTCAGGGCCCTCCCACCAAGAGGACTGCACATGATGCACAGTGTTACAACAGACTAGAATTTCCTGCCAAGGGGAGGTATGAGGGCATTTCCACCTGAACCTGAGTACACATTAACCCATTGAAATTTGTGTTTCCCAGGCTTCTCCCACCCTTTCACAGATCAAGACAGACCAAGCGATCCACAGCTCAACTGGACCAACAGTTATAGAAATTGAAACAATCAAGATCCACTGGTGGTGATAACTTTCTACTTTTTCTTTCTTTCTGTTCCTTATACATTTTCTTAAGTGTTTTAAGTGTTATTTTTATGCTTTTATATTGCCATGTTTCTACAGATAATAATCAAAACAGCTACATACCTGCTTTCCATTGCAACCAAATTTTTAAAATAAACCCTACACACACAAACACATCTACATATATATATATGTATATAAAAATCCCACTGGTCATTCAGTGTCATTTCATTCTAACCTGCCTGAGCTGTTCTGTTGACAAGAATCTCAGTTACCCTCATGTTCAGGGCCGGGTCATAAACCTCCTTCCCTCCTCTTTCTGCATGAAGTGCATTTCTTGGAATCTAAAAACGAAGTGTAACCAATGCACACTTTGTCTTCTCTAAATGAAATATGAAATGCACCATACCTTTGCTTATTTCACTTAAATAATCAGAAGAAAATTATTTACAGTACCAGAATTGTATTGATCAGTTAACAGGTGGAAATAGCACATGAGACTGCAAGGCAAGTTTCTCCCATTTTCCTTTGGAATTAGTCTTGATCATTTGATTATGTGATGGCTGCCCTATATATTTCATACTGCAGAACACAAACATAGAAAAAATATTTCTAAAAATTTCAAACAATATTCAGAAGTATTTTTTATGTTTTTTATTAAATACTGATAATTATCATGTGGAAGCAAAATACAACATATTTGCTAGCAATACTTAGATTTCCAGTCATTGCAATTTGATATTATAGTTTAAAATGTAATTCCAGCTTAGAACTTGACAAAAATAGGAAAACTAAAAAATATTTTGGGTTTCTCTTCCTTTGTTTTTAAATGTTATGTAAGCAGTATCAGCATATAAAGGAAGAGTTATGAATGTTCTCTACTAAATTCAGTGTTCCAGCTTTCTGCTTTTTTCTTGGTATTTTATGGCTGAGCATGATGCCATGTGGTCTGGAATATCTCTTTGGTCAGTTGGGGTCTCCTTTCTCAGCAGCATCTTCTCCCAACTTTTTTGCATCCGCAATCTTCTCACTTTGGGTGAGTGCTGAGGAGAGAGAATGCCTTGATTAGGTGCAAGCTTTGTTCAGCAACTGCCAAAAATTTGTGTAAGGAACATTTTTAGCCACAAATTCAAAGCACAGCACCATGCTGGCTGCTATGAAGAAAGTCTATCCCGGACAGACACTGTACATCCAATAATATTCTTTTCCATGTGCCAGCTGAAAATATATACTAGGATTTCTCTTCTAGTGCAATAATGGAAAGGGAAGAAAGGTACAACACCTGTAAGATGAATTTCTGAGATCACAGTAGTTTACTTGTCAAGTATAACAAAGGAAGCCTTGGAGGAAGTTTTATTGGAATCAATTGCAACATGATGAAGCCATGGGTGCTTGGAGCCAAATAGATACTAGGATCCCAAATACTGCCAGGTTAGGGCAAGGGATAAGTAATGGTAAATCATATTAGCTAATATGGAACAGAAAAGAAAACTCTGTGCTTCATTGAATCTTGATGCTCAAAAGACCATTCTGAGTGTCCTGGTGCTTCAAGCAGCATTAGCTCTTCCTTCCCTCTGTTAATGAACACATTTCTTCATGGGAGTCACCTCTAGAAAGAAAATGAGATTTTATGTGGACTGGGCCATCTTTCTGGATTTCTTTCCCAATTTCTATTTGTCCTTTTAACAATATAAACAGTCTAGTCTAGCTCTTTTCCTGTGTTAGTCTCCTAATTTAGGTGGGCACACATGTCCACAACAGCTAAATCCTTCTGTCATTGAGAACAGGATGAAGAACACTGAGAGTCAGAAAACTCTTCTGACAAGCTGAATTCATGTATGAACAAGGAATCAATTGTACTTCAGAGGTGTATTTCTAAGGCACACAACCTCTTGGGATGACAGAACCTACACACTTTCTTGCTGAAGGCTGTGCCTAGAGGCACAATCAAGTCCTGAGGGACTGAATATAATCTAAATTACAACAATCATATTGTGGCCTGATTCCCAAGACCTTTACACCAGCTTTACAGCTTTCAATGGATTAGATTGTGAAAAAAACATCAATCTCTTACATAAAAATACTTTATTTGGGTAACAGCAAAGATACGTTACTTTTTGCCACTGCAGAATTATTGGTTGAGTGATAAAAGATTTATGACATTTCTTTAGTAAAATTTTTAAAGTCTGGAATACTGAAAAACATGCAAGAAAACCTTCATTCTACTTCCACATGAGCTAAGCTGACGAACACAGGATTTCTAGACTGCACAGACTAACAGAGCTGTGCATGTTTAAACAAATATGGGATCACCCTGAAGGCATACTGTGGCATTCTGTTTCTGACAAAGAATAAGCTTCTCTTGTGGGCAGCAGTAAAAAGGTGAGAATTCTTACTTTTCACAACTTAAATTGCACATGTATCTCTTGCTATGCTCCTTTTTCTCCCAAATATGAAGCATTTCCTTTCCTTTAGGAGAACAATATAAAGAGTGAAAGAACACAGTGATATCCTGCACCAAAGAACAACCATGCTTTTTGGAAAACTAGTGATAGCTGGAGGAGATGGAAGACAACAAATAGGAAAACAATTTATTGCAGAAGCTGCTGTCTTCCAATCTCTTCCTCTCATGTTGGAATTAGAAAACATCCATTCTTTAAAAGTGTCTATCAAAAGTTATTACAATAAAATCTCAACTATTAGAACTGGAATAGTCTGTACAGGAAAGTGATGTAGGCCCAACATCATCAGCTGTTTAAAACCAGTTTGATCATCAATCTGATTGATTGATCAGCCAATCAGATTAATAAGAATACACAGTACATGAAAATCACACTTTCTATTTGGTCTGTATAGTCTGAAAATTGTCTCCTATAGATGAAGCAGTGTCAAATTCCTTCAGTGTTAATCTTAAATGAAAACTAATTTATTTTCATTATGAGAGTTGATAAAAGGTAATAAAATAGATGTAGCACTGGGTTTTTTGGAAGACATTATTTTATTTTATTTTGCATTCTACAAATAATTATTTGGTATCATCATTTTGTAAATTTTAGCATACTTGCTACTTGTTTACTGTCATTATTTTGCTGGCTTTTCTGGTCATATTTAATTCTGGACTGAAATCATTGGAGAGATTTTAATTTACCTGCACTTCAAAAAAGCTGGAGTCACAATGAGCTTTCTATTTTATTGAGAACCTGAACTTTTAAAAAATTCTGAATGTTAGATCCCTTCTTTGGGAGTGTTACTACCTGACAAAAAAAAAAAAAAGTAAACCAGAGACAACATAGAAGAATAAAAATGTTTTTAACAGAGGGCATGCTTTCTTTCAGAAATTGTGAACTCAGCAGAGTAATAAATGAAGAGTACCTTTATTTGAATTTTTGTCTGAGTTTAAATGTACAGTAACTTTGACTTGCTTGGTGGCCACTTAATCTCCTTCCATGAATATCCTATCTCATTTCCTCAAATGGACAAGCAGTGCTAAATTTGCACTTTACAATTTGTACAGAATATGCTAAATATTAACAAATCACTTGATAGCCATTCTCACATGGGACGAGATTAACAAATGAGGAGAACTCAAAAAGAACTCTGCGGCAGAAGTTGGAGCTTCTTGCACTGTGTGGATTTTAAAAGTAAAAGTTTTAAAAAGTGAAGCACTGGACCAGTTTCAGACAGGTTACAGGATATTCCCTATCACTGGTGTTCTTCAAAACAGAAGTGTGTATTTGGGGAAAGGAGTGGGGATGTGTGTGTGTGTGTGTGTGTGTGTCTTGTTTTCCAAAAAGACGAAGGCTCAACAGCAGACTTATGAGACTGAGCCAACAATCACCTGTGGAAATTTCTGCATTAGGCAGAAGGCTAATCTAGTGACCAGGGGAAGCTGAAGTTCTTTGAGCAATCATTCAAAGTGTCACTAACTTTCTACTCTACTGCACTTTAGTAAAGTACAGAAATGTCCAACAGCTTTCCTGAAAGCCAGAAGACACACATTTTATGAAGAATTGTTTAGATGAGATACTTTTAGCTCACAACAAAGAATCTTTCCCTAAAAGCGCATGATGTGTAAAAATGCTTATGCTAACACTCCTATCTTACTTACACGAATGATTATTATCTTCTGTTATCCATTAAATACTGAAAATCATTATAGTTTCTTTTGCAAAGCACAGTGCAACTCTACACTATTTAAATGATAAGTATACTCAGTCACTTTGAGAAAAACTCAAAACATAATGTTTAGTAAGGAAATGTACTTTAAAAACCAAATTATTGTTTCAAATATAAGGCACTCATTTAAATTGCTATATTATTGTTTTTCACTCAAATAGCATGTTACCAATGGTTTAGCTGTCACCCTGTATTTGCTGCCAGACAAATCAGTAACTGACTACAGCACATTTTCAAGACAAGGAATCCTGTTCAGTAGTAGTGTTGCTTCACCGCAAATCCCCTGAGAATGGGGCAAGATGCTTTGTGGCACACCCTCAAAAAGCACACCCAAGAGTTTGGGAGGTAATCAGAATTTCAGTGATATGATGCTCCTCATGTAGTAGGGGAACTAAAATTAAAGGTTAAATAACCAGGGTCATCACAAACTATTTAAATGAAGAAAATATGGAGATACTATTTCAAGAAACATTGCAGAGTATGAATTGCTTTTTTATTTGTTCCCACCAATTACATTTCTATGAAAAGTATGCTCCAGAGTTTGCAAGGAAGGCTTGAAAATGCCATTGATGAAATTATTGAGTTTAAGTTATGTCCTGTTCTGTGTTTACAATGGAAACATGCTTCTATATTAAAGGAATCACATAGATATATAAAAAGAAAAACACTGCAAATGTGGTTTTTTATCATGCTTTGAACAGGAATAATTTCTCATTGAATAATTTCAGTGATCAAATGAAAACCACCAATGCAATATCAAGTTTTAACTTGTACATCATATAATGGACTCTAATTATATATATACACCAAACATGGCTTGGTTATGAAAATACAGAGCAAGGTAATTTAATAGATACATTTTTCTGTACCTTAGTAAATTTATTGGCATTTTTAATCCAGTCTTGAAAAGAAAATTCTTTCAAATGCTTTCTGTTATTTTGAAGCTTGGTATTGTTAAGTTCTGCCACTGGTAAATCATGTAAGACTTGTTCTCATCCAATTTAGTTTATTATTATTCCAATAACATTCTAAGATTGATTTATCAGCGCTCACAGACATTCTTAATAGGAACAAAAAACCACTGATCTTATGGCATTCTATCTCAAAAAAAAAGGCCCATAGATTTGATAAAAATATGTATTATTGAAATACATTTAGAGCTCCCTTACATTTCTATTTACAGAATTATGTGATGGTAAATGCATGCCCATATGAATATAATTGCAACACTGGTGTTATATAATATTCTTCACTGTATGCCTAAACTGAGGAAATGGTTGATAATGAAAGCATTAGAAACAATACTACAAAAGTTACAAGGAATGGTCTTTCTGAAGTATTTCAAACTGAGTTTTATTCTCCTGCGACAATCAGTGTCAGAAAATCGTCTTTGTTGGCTTGCCTTGCTTTTACAGAATCTAATATTTTAATCATGGATCAATGAAAATTTTAAAAGGTTCTGTCTTTATCAAAAGATAATTAGAAGTAGCACAAATGTAGTCAAAATACACAAACAACCTGAAGTATTTAAAGATGATGCACTCAAAAAATAAGAATGCTAGTCCTTTATATTTAAACACTTAATTTGAAAAGATGAGGATTTTGTTTCACTAAGCTCCTAATAAGTAAATAGGAGAGTCATAAGACCAAATTTCTTGGTCTTATGACTCTCACCTATGTTTTATATTTTAATCAACCCATTTTAGCAGTACTTTTCTAGGATTTCCTTTTTCTCCTTTTCCTTTTTTTTTTTTTCAATTGAGTTAATTATCCTGATCCTCCCTTTCATGGAAATGATTTCAAATCAAAATGTTATCTTCTTATTTGTTTCTGGTACTTCCTATATCAATGCACTTCCTTTTTCAGATGTTTTTCATCTGTCTGCAAGGTGATGTGATGAAGGTGATGAAACCCTTCAAATTTCCACTAAATTTGTGAAAAATTAATGTTAATTTACACAATGGCTGTAATAAACACTCAAGTCTCCTTGATGATGTACCTACACTTTAGAAGAAGATTTCTTTTCCCTTTTATCAAATACCTTCATTGTCCTCCAAAAAATATATATATTTTCTTTTACCCAGATTTCTGCTGCACAGGCTCCCTGTGTGATCTAAGTTAGTTCACTCATATTTATTCTTAATGACCCCCCGAGCAGAAAATGTCATCAAGTTATCCTTGTTTCAGTGACTACTCTCCCTTTTCCAATGCTGGTCTTACTAATGTCTGCTTATACTAAGTTTGCATATGTAATACAGAGAGGAAATTTTACATATATTAGTCATCTGAATGCATACAAATTGCAATAGCATGTAATATGCTGCTCACATACACATATAAGTGCATTCAGAAATAGGATCATAGGATCTGTCCAAACAGAGAGTTTTGTTCCAAGGAAAACAGTATAAATTCACAGCACACACAGTATTCAACAGTAACTTTCATAATAACACTTCTAATCATCCAAATTAAATCTTTCTCTAACACAAAGGCACCCATAACTCATGGTGTGTATATCCAAAAAAAGGGCAAGCATGGAGGTCCCAGTTTCCTGCAAATTCACATCCTCATTTATGGTACTCTAGTCTCCTTTTGAGGACAAGCCCTTAGAAAATTATTTGGGTGTCAGATGGTACCATGTAAATTTAGAGCTCCAGATAAATGTTAGACATGAAATAATGAAAAGGCAATCCAAACTGTTTTGGGATTCAGCAATGATCTGTGAAGTTGTAAAAATTAATAGATAAGAATTTGGCTTGAGTCAGATTTTGTGGCAATATTATGAAGAAGCTATAATAATAACTTTGGACAATGAGAATGCAAATGTTTTAACTTAATCTTTTAATTTGAAAACACATTGCTCAAACTTTACTTGAAAATGAAGCAGACTTGACCGACTTCCACATGAGATTGTTTTTTCAGTGACAATGACAGGTAATTTAACCAGGGAATTCAATAGATCCTAAAGGCCATTAATTTCTGAACATTACATAAAACCATTATGAACTGCGCAAAAGAAACTGTTATTGGTAATTATTAGAAAAATTTATTTTCCTAAATGGAAACGGGGAAATTAGTGCATTTAAGTACACAGTTATTTTATTAAAGACATGGGTTTTTTATTTTCAGACTCATTTTCCTCTTTGTTTTTGTCTTTACTTTTTATTAAAAAAAAAAGAGGATGATTGACCTCTAGTGCTATCTTTGCTCAACTTATGAGGTACACTTCATAAACTTCACATAAACATTATGTAAGGAAGTTTAATGAAGAAGGAGGGAATATATAGAAGAATAATATGCACTTTAATAAATCATGCATCCTTGTGCTATTTAAATGTTTCTTCAAGGTTGATTGAAACTTTAACCTCAGTCTCAATAAAGAAGAAAAGCTTCAAATTTGCCAGACCTTGAATTTTTACAACAGTACGTTGAATTATGCAGTGATCAGTCAATTATTCATCTCTCCCAGATCGAGATGGCTGTGCTTTGAAAAGCATGCAAAAATGGGGCTACAGAATGTGATGCTGTGTCAACACATTTCACTCAAGATTGCTTACAAGACAAATTTTTGTTTCAACATTGATTCTAGTTTTCTTGATGTTTGCTTCTAATAAGGTACCTGTTACAAATCAATTTGGGTTTGCATGCTTTAGTTTCTGATGCAGGATGATACACTGCTGAGATGACATTACTCTCTTTACCATAGATTTCTACAACTATTTCAGAATAGACAACTATGCACTGAAGGAATCTAAGCACAGACCCCTTTGGAAAAGCCATTTGCAGTTGATGGAAAAAGCACTTTGCCAAGAACTGACAAATTTGGTGGCCTCCTAAAACAGGGTTTACAGTGTTGGAGGATAAGAGTAAAGCACTGATTGGCATCAGTGCCATCTACCTCAATTCGTGCAAAGCATTTGATATTGAACCAAACAACATCCTTGTCTCTAAATTGGAGAGACTTGGATTTGACAGATGGATAACTCAGTGGGTAAGGAATGGGCTGAATGGTCACACTCAAAGAGTTGTAGTCAACAGCTCAATGTCCCAGTGGAGGCCAGCGACGAGTGATGTTCCAGTGGCAGGTCCAGCACTGTTTAATATCTTTGTCAGCAGCAGAGGCAGTAGGGTCAGGTGCACCATTAGCAAGCTTGCCCATAACATCAAACTGTGTGGCGCTGTTGCCACTCTGGGGGGCAGAGATCCTATCAGAGGAACCTTGACAGGCTTGAGAGGTAGGCTTGTCTGAACTGTGAACTTCATATCTGAAGTTCAGTATGGCCAAGGGCAAGATACTGCACCTGAGTTAGAGCAATCCCAAGCCCAGATGCTCCTTGGACAGAGATTAGATTGAGAGCAGCCCTGAGAAGAAGGATGTGGGGACCTTCTGGGGGTGTCCATTGATAAGAAGCTTGTTAAGAGCCACCAATATGAGCCCACAGCCCAGAGAGCCAAGTTTGTCCTGGGCTGCACCAAAAGAAGTATGGCCAGCAGGCTGAGAATCTCTACCCTGCTCTTGTGAGACCCCAACATGAGTGTGCATCCCACTCTGGGGGCTCCAACCTAATGTGAGAAGACATGGATATGTTGGAGCAACTCCAGACCAGGGCTAGAAGAATGAAGAATCTCAGAACCAATGGAGATGGAGATGGAGAACCGATCCTACAAGGAAAGGCTGAGACAGCTGGTGTTGTTCAGCCTGGAGACAAGAAGGCTCCTCCTAGCAGACTTTCAGTACCTAAATGTGGCCTACAAGAAGGCTGGAGACGGACTTTTTTCAAGGAGGTGTAATGATAGGACAAGAGGAAATGGCTTTAAACTGAAGGAGGGTAGGTTCATATTAGACATTAGGAAGAAATCCTTTTTGTGTTGGTGGAGATACACTAGAATTGATTGCACAGAGAAGTTGTGTATGCCCCATCCATGGAATTGTTCCAGGTCAGGTTGAATAAGACTTTGAACATCCTCAGCTTGTTCCTGTTTATGGCAGAGGGAACTAAGATCCCTTCCAACATTCTATGATTTTATAATTTTATGATTCTATAATTCCTTTGCTCCTCTTGTAAATACAGAAAGTGGAAATGCTTCCATATTAAGCTGTTGATTGAAGCGACCAATCTCTTCCATCAGTAACAGCTGGCCCATTAAGGTGTCTCGTCACTTAGCATACACTATCTGTATTTTCTAGGAAAAAAAAGGAAAGACAAAATATGCTATATTCAAGATAGTATTCAAATAAAAACAACAAATACACCAAATAAGTAAAAACCTCTATTTTTATTTTGAGTAACAAGAGGAATCATTAACTAAACCTTTAAAAAATAAGTTAATATTTAATTAATATGCTTAAATACAGAACTCTAGTGTGAGGCAAAATATCCTTGGAATTTTCCTTCATACCAGGTATTTTCTTTACCTCCAGCTGCCACTGCAGAAGCACACAGGTCTCCTGTGGTTTTCCTGTTGTATAATCCAGCCATTTGCTGAGATCTCAGAAACCTCTGAACATCCAGAACAACATTAGGAATATCTGTTCAGCCAAGTGTTTTTACAAAATCTGTGGACTCCACTAGATATAAAAACCCAGCCACGAGGAAATGCATGTAAGGCATAGGCATTGCATTACCATGGCCTGAGACTCTGATGTCCAGAGTTTCAAAGAGAGGCATGAACATTTCATTTGCTTTTACATTAGCTTTAGGCTTAGTTACAACATCAAAAAAAAAAAAAAATCAACTACATCATAACAAGCAAAAATTTAAATATTTGATTATCTGAGAAATTAGTAATTACAGATGTGTTGTCTGCAACAAAGGAGTGAGTTGGTAGAAGTGTTTTATTTCCTGACTCTCCTAATGACCTCTGAAAATTTGACCTTCTCTAGTAGTAAGAAGAAAATATCTTACTATTCCTCATGCATAAGAGTGATCAAATACCTTGATATGAATTTGCATAGAGTTGAATTGAAGGATATTACGCTTAGCATTACTTCCACGATCATCCAGGTGCTGCTAGTGTTGACAGCTGGGTGTTTCCCCATGGGATCCATTAGGGGCAGGAGCAAGGCAGCCAGGGGACACCAGAACAGCCCCAGGCACTGGGCACCTCAGTGGGGATGGGAATGAGTCAAGGCTGAGCTGGGGTGTGGGTCCTGTGTGGGGCCCACTCAGCAGGGCCCATGGCCAGGGAGGGCAGGGATGTGGGGAGCTGGATTCCAGCCCTGCTGTGGCATTGCTGGGGCAGACAGCCCTGCAGGGATGAACTAGGGACCTGGGACATGAGCAGCAGGTAGGGAACACTGGAGGGGCTGGGCAGGGACAGCCAGGGCTGGCTGTGCCCCCAGGACACACAATGATTATTCTGATGATTTCTGGAATCAGTCCCTAGCTTTCCTAACTTCCCAATGTAGTGGGGATGTTGCCTAGTTTTAGTAGAATGATTTAACTTTCTATTTGAAACTTCCTAGTTCTGTGGGAGCTGTGTGAATTCAGAGCAGGTGATGTACACAGAAAGCAGTCCCTTCAGGACTACTTTTTCCTAGTTAAATTTTTTCTTGTTTACTTGTACTTTTACATGCTATTAGTGTTGCTATTGTTATAATTTCAATTTTGTTGTTGCTGCTAGCTTAATTACTTTCACAGGCACTGCAAGTTCCAGTGCACTAAGGACTGTCCATTGAAAGTGCTTTTACTGCCTCTGTGTACTTGCACTAAAAACAAAGCCACAGAATGGATACAGAAGGAGAAACACTTGGAAACACAAGCCAGGACTTCCTAAGTGTCTCAGTCATCCACTGGACTACCACATTTCCAAGCTTTTGGCAGAAATTGGAGAGAAGAAAAATGTCCAGCAGAAATTTGTGACAGAACCATAAACAGACTTTACAGGAAAAGCAGACTTTATAGAAATTTCCATCCAAGTGTGAGAGATTAATGGGAGAACATAAAGAAGCATTTGTAGAAAAATTTTCAAAAGGGATCAATAGACAATGGATTACTCAGAGGAAGGGGTAATCTTTCTCTTTTAACTGTAGTGACTTAGGTTAACACCTGAAGAGACTCAAATTTGGACAGAAGGCATTGGATTTGTCTAATTGAATTTGGGGACCCAGAGGCATAGCCACTCTACAAGCTAGATGCTCTCTACCAGTTAGAAAATCTTCTTAACACAGAAGAGTCCTGTCTTTGAAGAGTCTGGTTTCTTCCCCCACTGAGTAATTTAGTTGTTTATGTCACATGCTGCAGATATCAAAAATTTGGTCAGAAGAACCCTATACAAAAAAAGCCTAGAGTAAAACAGAGAAATTTTGATTCTATTTAGACTTCCAAACATATTTCTAGGTGATTTCTCAGGATCACAGAGCTGGGGAACAAAAAGGAGGCAAAGCCACCCTCAGAGTCTCAAAAGAAATTTTAGGTGAAATGATGGGCTCCTCAAGGGCACAGCTACAGTATTAATTGGAGCAGTCATTCCTGCAAGCCTGAGAGGACTTCACAATATCTGTTAGTACCTGCATCTCAGTCAACAACATTAATTTGGGGCAAAAGCCTCATGACTATTCCTCGAATATTCCTAGTTAGATCTTTTGAACAATTCACTCAGAAAGGAAAAAAAAAAAAGAACAAACAAACAACCCACAAAACACCAGACTTCAACAACTCAAGGAAGAAGAACCAGGACGAATTTAAGCTTTGATCTTCCAAAAACTAATTGAATGAGAGAGGAGAAAACTAAAAGCATGAAAGGAGGAAATGCGACTATTTCCACTGAAGTCAGTAGTAGGAATTATGCATACAAGTTAAAAAAAGACCATAAATGTCAATCACCAGGTTATGTATGTCTTCATCGATCCGGGCACATCCCTTGAGGTTTTGTCCTTAAAAATTCATAGGTCTGGGGCCCTGGATCATAAACTTTATCTAGTAATCATAACTTTTTTAATCATGTTTATATGGTTTGCAACATTGGAACACCTGGTACATGAACAAAAATTAAAAATACAAAAATAGCTTATTCCTCTAAATTCTTTTGGGGAGACATGCTTCATATTTCTTCGGAAAAAATGTAAACTGACAGTATTTGGAGCAAGTGTTCTTCACTACTCAAAACAGCTATGCTCACCCTTCTTTAGAGCATATGTACTACTGTCAAAGAAAGTTTCAGCTTCAGCTTTAAAAATCCTGTCTGTACCGAAGTCCTATTAACTCATGAAGAATTAGACTTCTTGGTCCATAACCTATAGATTCAATTTATGCCACCCCTTAGCCCATCTAGCAGGATTTGGTTTCTTTTTTCGGGTCATGCAAAGTGTGCCAGTCCAGGAGTTTGTTTAACAGGTCCTTGTGCTGTCTAATGGACTAAGAGAATGATCATCATTGTTAAGTGCACAGGAGAGTGAGCTGCATGATACACACTGTTAGTCTCATGCACTCTCTGATGACAGTTTATGGTTCACCAGCTTGGTTAAACAGCACATCAGCAGCAGTGATGGGTGATCAATCTCATCCCCTATAGAATTGCTCCCAAAAGTGTCATAATTGAGAAATAAATCCAGGAAATGCAATCACAAGGTCTTTTGTTTAAGTTCAGAACTAAAAGGAATGGAGATGGAGTATTGTAATTGCTTTTATTTGTTCTATTTATGTGTGCCAATTACGGAAAAGTAGTATTATTTAAGTTCATACTGTAACTGTTTTCATGTGAGGCATAATACAGTTTGCTTACAGGCACAGGATCCTGTTGTACAATTGTTTAGTGTGTTGAAAATTGCATTACCCTACACAACTGACATGACAGTCTACCTAGAAAAGCAATGCAAACCAGGGAGACAAAACCTGGGCTAGAGTAAGGCCAGATGTGAATACAGACTGGAGAGGAGGGACTGGAGTGCAGCCCTACAGAAAAGGATCTAGTGGGGCTGGTTGGCGGCAAGATCTGTAGGAGCCAGCAGTGTGCCCTGGCAGCCAGCAGGGCAAAATGCATCACGGGGTGCAGCAAACACAGTGTAAGGAGGCAGTAAAAAGGGAATTGTCCTGCTGTATTGGGTATATGTGCAGTCTCCTCTGCAGTTCTGGGCCTCACAATTTAAAAAAGGATGGAACCTATTCAAGTGTGTCCTGAAGAGGGCAACAAAAGTGGTGAAAGGGCTGGAAGAAATGTCCTGTGAAGAGTGGCTGAGGACTTTGGGCTTGTCTAGTTTGGAGAAAAGTAAGCTGAGGTGTAATTACATTTCTCTCTATGGCTTTCTGAGGACAAGAAGTGGAGAGGGAGGTGCTGAGCTCTTCTAGCTGGGAACCAGCGATAGGATATGGAAATATTCCAAAGCTGCAAAAGGAAAGGATCAGACTAGATAGCACGAAACATTTCTTAATATTTCAGAGAGAGCAGTCAAAAAAGTCTTCCTAGAGACGTGCCTTATGCTCCAGCCTGTCAGACATTAAAAGATATTTAGATAATGAATGACCTTAATACTATGTTTTAAACTTTTGCCTTGCCTTGCCTTGCCTTGCCTTCCCTTCCACCCCAAACCAAACAAGTTTTGGGAACTATTATTGAGAATGAATATTTTCTGTCTAAGCTTTATCCTGGCTCTGTCAGAACCACTATTAGCAGTCATTAAAGCTAAGAGCTTTTAATGGTATTTTAATACATAATTCCTCAATATTATATCCTGCTTGCCTGTTCTAATCATGTTCAGAAACGTGTTTAAATCACTGTCTTCTTGAAATTAAGGGAATTAACTTATGAAGTATTTTGTTGGTCTGTTGTTACTTTTGGTTTTGGTGGGATTTTTTGTATTTTTTAATTCTCTTTTTATTTCTTTCAAGTACAGCAACACTTTAAACATCCAGACACTAAAAAGTCATTCCGTTTAGCCATATTACATGGAGGTCTATATTGTCACTCAGTGCTGGGCATTGCATAGTATGAAATATGTTGTCCCTTTTGAGCACTCCTTAAATTAGGTCTGCCCATACTCCTAGTGAGCACCAGTCATCAAGTCCTTTTAAGCTTTCCAAAACCTGAAAAGAACATTTACAGTCCACACAGAGGCATGTCATGGGGGCCTTGGTGGAGCATCCATGCAGAAAGAAGCTCAGAGAAAAGACAGGATATTAGCATATGGCAACAGAACGCTGCACATGCCGGAGAGGAACTTTAAAAATGGACTGTCTGGTGGTATTTTGTGCTTTGAACACAGTGTGGGTAAAACACATTTGAAAGATCTCCCGTCATATCAGACACTCATAGACTGAAAAGCGGGCACTTTTGAAAGACAGTGTGTGATCTTGCTGAAACTTCCATGGCCTGCAGAAAGAAAGAATTGCAATTTGGAGGCATATCTTTATTGCCTAGCAGTGAACCTCTCCAAATATTACAGTTATTTTTATGTATTTAAATTATATACATATATATACATATATATATACATACATATATATACATATATATATATGCATTTTCTAACAGAACAGTAATTAAGACCCAGAAATTTGAAAGAACTATAAGAAACCAAGGTATCAAGCTTCAAGAAAGTTCAGATTATTTCAGCTCACAAAAAACAAAAAAAATAGGTATTAAAACAAAATCAAGTGTTCAGCATAGAAAACTACTCATAATATACGTCATTTTACAAGCATCTATTTCCTTAATAAGTTGGAAACTTGGAGCAATGTTGAGTATGAGGGTTTCTAGTTTGAAGTACCACATCTGATGCTTTTATAAAGATAATTTTATGTGTCATGCTTTTTTTTTGATATTATTTTATGCTCTTTCTACCTGACTCAGAGATGAAAAGCAGCAACCAATGAAACATATGCTTTGTGACAAAGATTGGCAAAATATTTTATGTCCTAACAATTCTAGATTCCTGGCATTAAGCAAAACTTCTCCATAATATCTACTATGGAAAAATGGTGAATATGCTTCTCATCACACACCAATACTTCTCATAAGTCTCTGTAGAAAAAAAATTGCTATATATGCCATTGCTTAGCAATTGCAATTGAATGGCAATATTTTAATGGCATTCTGTGTTGCAGAGAGTTGTAAAATTCAGTGATGTCATGCACAGTGATTGATTTAAACAAGGCTTTTTGGAATTGACCTGCGCTATTTTTTACCTGTCTTATTTTGAATCATATACAATTATTGGTAAATGTTTCAGAAAATGACTATGTATATAGGTAGGTACATTTCTTCACTTTTTCCAGACTGTCACCATTCTATTATTATTTTTGTAACACTTCAAGTCATCCAACTTTAGATCTTCAGTCAAATGGATCAACATCAGATTTTTTGTTGTCCAAATTTAAAAGATAAAGTAACAACTGCAACAAAATTATAATGAAGAAAATGGAGTTGACTACATTCACTAATTGTGCCAATTTAAGAAAAGGATTCTACTTTTTTCTAGAGGCTATTCTATTGCTATCAGAGTACAGTAGAAACTAAATATTATTATGTTTTCCAGTCAAAGGAAAGGGATGAAGATTTTGATTTCATTTTTGTTTTTGCTTTTGCAGTTATACCTGAACTTTTCCAATAAGAAGGCAATGATGCAGCTTTTTTCAGAATAGCTGTCTTGTAACAATGTATATAAATTACACATGGACACTGGAATTATGTTTCCACACACACCTTGAGAAACCTTTTTGTTTAATTCTTAGATATAGTTAGCAATTTCTGTTCAACATCAGCCCACTATGGAAATAAATAGAAAACCTTTAGAGAAAATTATTTTGATTCATTTTTGCTGTTAGTCTGTCCATCACATCTTTCAAAAAACAAAATTAAAATCCCTAATGTCCTAGCATATAAGGAGATGATGATTTGTTTGGCTTTTATGTTGACAATTTCAGGCACTCAGTTTTAATAAAAATAATCTCTCATCAATGTTGTTCACAGGAAGGAAAGGAGAAAAAGTGCAACATTTTTTTTTTACAAGTTTTTGGTTTCACTAAAGATAACACCTCCTAATTTAAAAGGAACTGTGTTGTTTCTGGACCTAGTCCTCTTCAGAAAAGTGAGAAGATTATGAAGATCACAGCTCAGATCTAAAACCACTTTAGAGCAACTCCATTAAGAAATTAGAGAATAGAATGTAATATTGTGATCAAAAATATACAAGTGATTTTTAAATGTTCATGAACTGGTGAAAAATACCTTCCCACTCAGATACAGTTGCAACAGAGAGCATTACAGCAAAATTAGCACCAATCTTCACTGGACCATTCAGTGTCACCAAGTATTCATCAGATATGAATTACACTCTGAACAAATTGCCTGAAGGAACAGATACAGGGATTTTCATGTTCTAAATGTGCTTTCCTATTAGTATCAAAATAGTCCATTGGAGGATATCTCAACCCCTGAAGACATGCAATGAACAGAAATGCTACAATACTCAACCATTATTCCAAAGTAGAGTCTTTAAAAATGAAAGATAATATACAGTAGGCTTGACTCCCTATTCCCTTAGATTCCATTATAATCACCCTTATGATGAGCCACACCTCATTATAATAACAGCCAAATTGCTTGGGTCCCAAGGGCAGACTAACAGTCAGGGTGGATTGTACTTATACTCAAAATAACCAAGAATAATCAAGATGAGCCTCTCAGCTTGACAATGAATGACCACTTTTGCATAACTAATGCTGTTCTGACAGAAAAAAATGCTAGAGATTAAGAGAAAAGAATTAATCTGGCTAATAGTGATTGGATGCATAACAGTGACTAATGTGTCAGCATATTTACTGCAGTTATAATAACATCTATGTAAAAAAATTAATTTCTTTAGGTGCCCAAACAGAACTTAAAATCCCGTATATTGTCGGTATAAACCTGCAGATTTCTGCACTGAAAGGATATGATACAGTATGATTTAAATTGGGGCAATGACAACTATTACTTATTAATTAAAGGATCAAATATTGAAGGTTGTTTGTTGACAGTAAACTTGGTGCAGAGTTGTTAGTTTACACCTAGCAAAGATTTTCTCCATGGCATTTTTTATCTTCAAAGTAATAGTAGTTATGTTGAAGATGTTTGCAAAGAAACTCAAAACTACGTGAAACCCAAAACCCCGTAAAACCCTCGTGGTATTGTGTTTCATTAGAAATGCCACGGAGAAAACATAAATAAGGGTCATCAAGAGATTTTTTAAGGTTCATGAACTTAAGACTGGCTTTGAATTTAATACTGTGGGTAACTCATAGTTTTGTATTAAAGCCACACAAAATTTCCTTAGTTCCTATGAAAAACTGAAGGAAACCCTTAAGGTT
This sequence comes from Zonotrichia albicollis, assembly GCF_047830755.1. Classification (NCBI taxonomy): domain Eukaryota; kingdom Metazoa; phylum Chordata; class Aves; order Passeriformes; family Passerellidae; genus Zonotrichia; species Zonotrichia albicollis. Next base: position 78,224,438 of record NC_133820.1, read on the forward strand.
CATCTCAGTTCTCCCTCTGCACTTTGATACCCAGTTGTCAAGGCACCCAACTCACTTTACCTGGAGAGCTATTTAGGTAGCTCTGAGAGGTCAGGAAATAAATGCCTAACTACTAAAATGAATAAAATAAAATAAAATAAAATAAAATAAAATAAAATAAAATAAAATAAAATTAAATTAAATTAAATTAAACTAAAAATCTAGAATTTGATACATTGAAGATATGTAATATTAAATTGGCACCACATTTTTATGAGGCAACACCTTAAAATTAATTTTTAAAGTGGTTGAGAAAACTTACATTGTACATGATTTTCTTAACTTTTTTTCTAGCTCTTACCTCATACCTTTATACAAAGCACAATGTTAATGGAAAAATAATGCTTTAGACAACAATTTGCATAGCATTTTCTAGGAGGTCTCCTCCTATTAATTTCCAGCGGAAAGTACAGAGTTGCAATTAGTGCCTGTAGAAGTATTCACTTGTGCATTTAAACATCTACATATCTTTTGTTATCTGAACTCAGAATAGAAAGTGAAATCAGGCAAGTAAAGAAAATTCCACTGCAAACAAAAAGTTAAACGCAATCTTGAATTAAAAAAACTACATACACGTGGCAACCCTACAAAGCAATTCAAGGAGTTACATCAACACAAGAACAAATATGTTCTTTATTCTAACTAACTGTGCTTTTATAAGATGCTTGGCATATATGAGCATTGTTACTTATAAATACTTGAAAAGCATCTACCATATTGATTCAGAGCAGTGATAGATTGACATGGTTTGAGTATAGTATAATTATGGTATCCATGAATTGATTTAAAATGCACCAAAGAAAATTAATCTTGGATGTGGGGTATATGAGTCTTGTAAGTTGCCAGCTTAGTGCCAAAACATGTTTAGCGATCTGTGTCATAGCTGGCTTACCTGCCTTCCTGTAAGAAGATGTATACTTTGCACAACATGACAGTGTTCCATGGCAAATGCATTCTCCCTCAAAAATGAATAGGTAGTGACTTGAAACTGTTGTTGTTGTTGTTGTTGTGTATTTGTTTGTTTGTTTAATACAATGTTTGAAAGCCTAGTCATTTGAACAGCTTTGAAAGAAGCAGAATAATCTAAACATCTAAAAATCAAAAACTGTGACTTTCTGAAGGCAGTTTCTACCAGAAAAATAATTCATTTCTTTGTTTTTTTGGTAATGCAACAGGAAATGTAGAGTAGATATTAAGTACCTGGAGAAGAATGGTTTACTAAGCAATCTAAACTGGGATAAGCATCAGGGTATGGGAGAGATTGGATGAATGAACAGTAAAAGAGAAAGTTAATTACTCAACATTACAACCTTCATAGGAGAGAGATCTGGGAAGAGGTGGCAGTGCACAGGAAATGCTCTAAGCTGTAGTGTGGTAAGCAGTAGCACTGCATGGCCTTAAAGACACTTGACACATAAATTACATGGTTATTCCAGTACTTCTAGGTCCTCTTCACACTCTAGAACATAAAATTACTCCTTGGGAGAAATATACTGCGGAAGTAAAAGAAGGCTTTTAAATTTTCTTCCTTCCCTCAGAAAGGAAGTATGGCACAGCGTGACTCTTCTTCCCAGCATAACTTTGCTCCTTCGGCTCTGAAAGGAAACAGAATTTAGCTGTAAGTTTGCCGGATCAGGACTTGGAATGGAAGTTGTGGGCATCACCTTCAGTGTCAGCTCAGGGTTTAGACAGGCTTGTGAAAAGGAAAGGGAGGTGGAGAGAGATTATTCTTGGCAAGATCAGTTTCACTCATTTTCACCACCACAACCACTTTGTGCTTGGAAAGTGCGTGTGTATGTGCATGTGTGTGTGTGTGTGTGTGTGTGTGAGTATTACAGCAGATGGAAAAGACAGAAGTCAAAAGGTAAATCTCACTTCCTACTACACTCTTTTTTTAATCGTCCGCAATCTCACAATGCAATCAGAAGTATTCACACATAGCTGCTTTCACACACACATAAGACAGAGGGCTGAAGCCTGGGAATAAAGTCTTAAAGGAGATGGTGAAGGGGTAGTAAAAAATCCCTTTGTTGTCTGATAGCTTTACTTTATTTAGGAGGGTGCATCAGGGCTAGAAGTTGTAGATAAAACTGATTCTAAAATTCAGCCAAAAGCTCTACAGGGAGCTGTAGATGAGTTTCATATGCAGATCAATTATCTACTTTTCTAGAAACAAACAATGGCAAGAATTTCAGCTAATCTGCAAATCACAGCTTTCATGATTTCTTAAAAGTGAACTGAAAAAGCCCACTTCTACCCAATACTTCAGGGTTTTGGACCCTGAACCAAGACTGCAGCACAGTGAGGAACTAAAATCCATTTTTTTGAAAAAGAGGTGTGAAGACACAGTGTGATAAATTAATCCAATGGATGAAACCACAGCCCCAGGGACAAAAAAAAATCTTTAATTTTCACCTTTTCATTATTTACTGAAATTAAAAACTATTAAGAGAATAAACTAATATACTCAGTTGGCGGTACTCAGCTGTACAGGCTATATTTAACTTTAGGATGATTTTAAAGGGACTGTTCCAATTTGACCTTTGTATTCTCCAGATGACATCTCTCCTTTCATAGTCATTTAAAAAAATACAAAAGGATTACTGCTTGTGGTTCTACTGGAAAATCTTGTAAAAGTCACACATATCTTATACAATAGTTCAGTAAAATCTTATTGCAGTATTTTGTTTGAAAATAAATCCTCCTAAGCTCTCACATATCTGGAAAAACTAGCAAGAAATCTTCCACTTTCAACTTATTTGTAAACTAAACTGAAATTTGAAAGGCTTGTGGAGAGACAACAGCACAAATCCACTCTCCTAATGACATAATGCCATGTTAGAGTTAATGTTCATGTTTAGAATGAATTTCTAAGTTGGGGATAAGAATTTGCAAAGTTTTTCTTATTTATGGTATATCCCCCTGGAGGAGCTAACATTTTATCAGAGGGACAGAAGAACCATTCCCTGTCCCATCAGATGGATTCACTACCAGATCATGAGCATCACACATTCAGCAAACCACACTGTTGGAGAAGTCAATGAATGAACATGCAGCTCTCCTACTCCTCATCTTTCTAACTTTCCACCACACTCAGTTATTTTAATGATTGCCTGAAGTGTCCATTCATGTCAGAGCGTGTTATTTACTTCCCATTACGGACATGACATTACCTCACTCCATTACAAATTGAGAGAAACATATTGGCCTCCAAAGTTTAAGTATTGCACCATTACCTGTGAATAGAAATGAGTGCTGGCACTAGATGGCAACTACTTACAACAGATATTCTAAATGTAATGGACAAAGTTTCATTTTTGATAATGTACCAGAGAAAGATAAAATACATCAAAAATACTCTACCGAATGAATTTATCATTCACATTGTCAGCCCATCAAGTTTAGTCATATAATTCACAGGCTGATTATGTGGAAAGTCAATGAATTATATAGCTAAATATTTTCTAGTGGTTTTATGAATGATAGAGTTAATCAATATTGTACCTGAACAGAGTTAATCTCTAAGTGTTATTACTAATAACTAAACCTTGAGAACTTTATCTTAAATAAACAGCAACAAAATTAAAAGACTGACAGTACACTCAGCATGGATTCAATAAATAAAGCAGTAGCTAAAAGTAGCATCTCATTACTTTTGATAGAAAATACAAATAATATGTTTTAATCCAGTGAAATAGTCTAAGATAATTTGATGGAGAGTGGGACCATTAAAACAGTATCCTGAAGCAGGGAGGGGAGATGGATATCTGGTTTCAAGAGCCTCTAAGCTGCCATATAAGTCTAAAAGAGACCCAGCCTACACTTCTCGATATACTGAAACTGTTTGACTGATCATCTATCATATGTATAGGCAGTATGCACAAACTGAAAAAACAATAATTGGATACAAAGTTTCAATTCTGTCAGTCTGTTTCTATCTGACATAGAAAATTTTTCTTTTGTTGTCATTTCTCATTTCTGATAGAAACTCTTCCTATGAAGATAATTGAGTAGCCTTGTACATGATTCTGGAGCTTCAAATGTGAAAGAAATTGAAGAAATAGAAAGTTCATGATTACCATGAGACTAACTACCACAGTACAGGTACCTAAGAAAGCACTTTCAGAAAGAAGCTGACTGCCTTGCTTCAGACAATTCAGGACACTGACTAAATTTATCATATAGCTAAAGGAAAAAAGGATGCATTTCCTAGTCTCAGAGAAAAAATCACAGCCACCTATACTTACAGAATTGAGAAAATGAGATTTTCCTACAGAATATTCCAGAAAAACATCTGCATAACTACAGGGTATTTGATTGGGAAGACTCATTTACCCTGTGGAAGTTAGATTCTTAAAGTGCATAAACACGAAATAATTTTTCAAAGTTATCTCTTACTTCTACATAAGATTGTTGTTGAAAAATATTCCTTCACTTCTAATAGGGAAAACAAAAAACCATGAAAAATGGGTATAATTGTACAATTATTTATTTGCATTAATTTCTTTTTTGCATCTCAAAACATTAAACTTTTTAAAAATGCATTGAAGGCAATAAAAAAAATTTAGAATCCAGATTTCCCCCAACTACCCCAAAGTCTTCAAAGAAACTTAAAAAAAAGCCAGATGTTCTTGCATTCTAAACCCCACAATTTTGCCCTTCAGATTCTGCACAGCAGATACATGCAAACTTATTTGACTACAAGCAAACTTATTTGATTTCCATAAGCAAAATGAGGAAACCAGCAAGGCATATACAGATGTGGTAGACCCTCTTACTGGTGTCAGCAGAGGGCTCAAAAACTAGTTGAAAGGTTACACATGCCAAGGATATGAAATCCTGGGAGAAGTTTGGTGGGATGAGCTAGTGAAACCAAAGTGCTTCCCAACAGCTCTTACAGCAATTCCCAGGAACACCTCATCTCCTGCCATTGCTGTTGGCTAAAAGGCACCCTTTTGTTGACTAATAAAGACAAATAGGTACCTTCACAAGTGATTCATCTAATCCTAAAAGAGGCACCCAAGGGTTGATAACAAATGATTTATTATTTTGAGGTGTGGATTTTGTCCATTGGCTATAAATAGGTCTATAATATGTAGCTCAAATTTAACTTGTAGCTATCCTAATTTAGGGATAATAAATTTCATAGTTTGCCTCCAGAGCTGATCCATGAAAATTGTACTGAATTGCAATTAAGTTGTAACAAACAATTATACAAACCAGCAAGAGTTCAATAAATTCAAAGCACGACTCTCTGCATCGCTGGTCAAAACAGCAACAAGCAAAGCCAATAACCTGCTGCCAAGTAAAATTCCAGAGTTTCTTTGATCTGTATCTCAAAATTTTTTCCTGCAAACCTGCAAATACTCAGTATTCAGGTCAGTTTAGATGTTACTGTGACTGGTGTATCAAAATCAACTCTTAATTAAATCCATAGAATGATGAAGCAGAAGTCAAGAAGTAAAAACAAGAAATAAGCAGAAGAACCTCTGAAGACAAAATAAGTACAATGAAATAATTATTCTGAAAGAGTTTCTTCACAATTAACTGTATACATAAATAACAAGAAAGAATAATAGAATGGAGATTTACAAGTGTAAGTCCTTACATTTTCAAAAAATTAATGCAGGCAAAGCTGTTGGCATGGTTCCAAAAATCTGCAAAATATTTATTATTTAGTTTTGCCCTCCTCTTTTATAATGAATTCACAATTAAAGAAGTTGTAATTATAATTCAGACACTGGCAAAATACATTCTATGGCGTTAACCATTGATAGATTTGTAAACAAAAGCAGCTGGACTGGAATTTCTTCAAGGAAATATTTACATGCCAACAGTTTATCAAACTGAAAGTCTGCAGATAAATCTACACATGGGCATTAAGTTAATGACAATAGCAAAAGTGATTCATATTCCTAGCTGTAGCTGCTTTGTACTGCTACAGCTGTAAAAGAATAAAACCTGGAAGGAAAAAGGATAAGGAGGCAGGCTAGGGTTTTAGTCCCCTGCCTCCTTTCAAGGTTAGAACATTTGTTACATTATACTGGAAATAATGATTAACAATAGGGCCATTGTCCAAGATTCTTTCACCTCCAAAGGCCAGATTTCTGGAGATTTGTAACTCATTTAGGATGCAACTAAGGGTTTCATGGGATTAAAAAAAACCACAAGTGTCCAGTGGATTTTTAAACAGATATCCATGTAGTTTCAAATTCCAGTACACAACAAAGCATGTCTTGGAAAAACTAAGTATACATGTGTATACATGTGTATACAAATCTTCCTACCACCTCAATGTCAGAAAACATCAACAGATGTTTTAAAAAAATGCTACCTGCTTGATTTCTATTCAGCAGGTTCAATCTGCATGCCATTATCAGGTCTTGGGACTAAAAGGGAATCACACTCTAGAGAGAAGTACGAATACCTACACTCTACAGAAAAGCGTGGACACCTTCCTATCAGTATTCATCTGTCATCCTTTTGTGGGAGAGTGATATATGGTGGGGCTCCCACCAGAGTATCTCAAGAGTTCAAAACAGGATCTCCACTTCAGTATATGTATCTGAATGCAAACACACACAGAAAAGAATGAAAAATATGGGAAAAAACATTAAATTTTTTTTTTTTTTAACTCTCATGACAGTAGGGTGCATAAAATTTAGCAATTAGGATTTTTTTTCAAGAATAATTTAGAATAAATAGGAACTTCCCAAAGAAACTTCATCTTAACACTTAAAGCTTCTTTCTCAGTTCAGAAATTCATTCTTTCTCTGGAGGATCTTGATTTTAAAGAGAACTAGGGGTATCTGAAAAGAAGTCTTGAGTTGAAGTATCCCATTCCTTCCTAAGACTGAAAGATCCCTTAACTGTTCTTGCAAAGTCCTTGGAAGTATCAGTGAAACACAGTGAACTGGGAACAGTATCCACCCAGTAGAGAGAGACTCTGACCTATTGGCTGCAATGGAAGAAACTTGCTTCACAGACAGAGATCTTGGGGCTGAGTCTTTCTTCCTTTCCTCTCCCAGACAAGATCTTCAGTGAGTATCTGAATAAAGGGGCAGCTAGTGGAGTAAAGACTGAAATAACAAAGTATAATTCACAATGGCAGCACATACTGGTGACTGGAACTGTGCGCAGGCAATACAATTTGAATGTGACTGGGGTTTAGGAAGGGTTTGTGATTAGCTATGAATGAGAAGTCACCTGTGGGTTGTATGCTAAAGCCAGAAATATACTGGTAAATTATATGTAATCACCAAAGTTCAGAAATTCTGTGTCCAAACAGTGTACAGAAATCTTTTTATGTCATTCTCTCTCATTCTGCAAAGTGAAGTTGTCTGTTCACAAAATCTTCTGAGCCTGACCCATACTAGATGCTGCGTCCCTCCAGAATTGTAAACAACTTCAACCTCTTTGCTTGATTGGTTGCTTTTGGGTTTTTGGGGGGTTTTTTTTAGCTTGAGATGTCTTTTTGGTTTTGTTTTGGGATTTTTGTGTGTTTTTGTATTTTGTTTGTTTGTTGTTTGAGGGGGGGGGGGTTGACCATGTTTTGCTAAAATCAAAGGAAGGCTATGTCTGTGCCACATCCTAGGACATCCTACTGTGCATATTCAGGGTGATTGCCTTGCATAAGTAATGAGCCCTTTCTGTGTCCTGGAAAACTCTATTTATTGACTATAAAAAGGACAATACTTTTGCATATGCTCAGTAAAATCAGTGTATTGGGGAAGAATAAAATGTGAGCAGCCTTGTACACATCGACCTTGTGTCTCTTTGCGGGTGTTGGATCTATTGCACACCTGCAGGAGAACCACAGGTGGTGGAGGGTTAGCAGCTAAAGCACTGACTCAGAGAAAATGGCAGAAAGAATCAGCCAAAGTGCTCCCCACAGTCCTTGCTAGCTCCTCTTCTGCCTTTGAGCAGAAGAATATTCTGTCAGCCAAGTAAATGCCTGTGTTGAACTCTCTGTGGTCTGCAGACTAATTAGTTATTGCCCTATCTGCCCTGGTTACTGCATTGCTAAAGCCTAATCAAATATGAAAAAACACATAAGAATTTTCTAATGTGTATTTTGGAAATGACACCAGCTAGGAAAAAATAAAGTACTAAAAGTCATTGAGTTGAGAAAGCAAAATGGAGAAGAACTGATGAAACTTGAACACTTTGATTTTTATCTGCATTCCTGTTAAACTTAGTTCTTTACATGCAGTGATAGAAGAATGGAATGAAAATCAAAGAAGCAAGCAAACCTTTTTACCTTGAATGGAACAATATTTAAGAAAAACATAACTTTTAACACTGAAAACTGTTCATGATGCACAAAAACAAACTGTAGTTTTCCAAAATGTCTCCTGGCACTAATATTCATTTTATCAGAAGCTCATTTGCTGTGGCCTAATGCTTGCTGATTCAAATAAAAGCATCTCACCAACAATTCACACGATGATTTAAATTGAACTTGGCCAGCTTAGATAAAAAAAGAAATTACCTAAATTGGAAAAGAAATAAACCTTTCTCAAAGTACAGTTTTCTCTTTCTACCCCAAATTAAATACAAAGGAATGATATAGTGGCACTTTCCTTAATGACCACTTCTTAGATGAATATGCAGCATTTGTTAAAAGGGTGAAGTATTTTTAAACTTGAGTAAAACATACAACTGCAGACTATTAGAAAAATGCATTGTACAACTCATTTACTCATGCAAGTTTTATATAAAGGTCTAGGGTTAGCAGGAGTCCCAAAGTAAGTGCCTGCTTTTCTCACAACAAAATACTCTCCTCATACAGTCCCGATCTGAATGCTGATAGTGGCTTAGTAAAGTAAAAGGAAAAGCACTAGTTATTATTACCACGATCTGTCTTAACTCAAGTAGCACTTGGAAATAAATAAAAAAGAAAATATCCTTAGGAATCAATAAATAGCTAATTGATTTAAGCATAATTTATCTGTAAAAAGAAGATTCAGTATAGCAAGGCAGAATATCCCTGACGCCATTCATTTGCAGCTTTGTAAGATGGCTTCTCAGTACCCTCATGCTCAATTCAAAAACCTCACGCAAGCCAAAACTCCACCTACCAGCTCTGATTTATCAGCTCCACTTCAAACCCAAACCTCAGCAGGGCTTCTGGGACCTTTTGGAGACAGTGCAGCGCAGAGGGCAGCAGTTCCAACCACAGACTGTGTTTCCATTGCTGGTTGCTGTGATGCAAGGAGGGAGGGACCACACCACGACATGATGCAATCTGCTGCCCTTCTAGGACCACATGACCTCACCAGGGCACTGCCAGCAATAACATTTCGACTGGTTTCCAGCCCTAGGCTTGTACAGAGCACCAGCTGCTGAGGCCACATTGCAAGTGACAAAATGCAGATGATGTCCTTTCACATGACAAGTTCCACCAGCAAAAGAAATTGCTTTAGGAGGGCAAGTGCACATCAGAAGCTCAAATGTAAGGTAAATTAATCCTACAGAGGCCCATCTTGCATATAAAACTTCTCATGTAGATACACTTTTAATGTACCTTTAAAAGACAAGAGTTATGGACACCAGGCCTGTCCACTTCTCAAGGCAAGTGGTAGGAACAGTTTGCCAAGAAAACATGTGGGGTGCCATGCAGGTTGCTCTTCTTTCTCAGTGGGTCTACACTCTCCTCTCCATCAGTAGAAGGCTAATACTAAATAGTTACAGCTTCATGTGTGTGGGGGAGAAGTAACAGGAGCAAAATGTGAAAAAATAAATTCAAACATCTACATGCCTAATTGAAAATCATAATAAAATGCATTTTTGAAGTATGCAATGCATACTAAGTAGGACCAAAAATACAGCAAGAGTGTGTTGTTCAGCCTAACAGTAGGGCATATGGGTGGTTGGAATTTTGGGCTGTGGAACTGTAGAAATAGTTGGGATTAGCAGCTGTGTATTTTCTCATTTTCAATTATCCTTCTAGGTTATGTAATGAGATTTCTGAGATTTTGGCTCCAAGAGGAGATTATGCCCATGCCAGGCATCTAGGTGCTTCAAGAGGGAACTGATCCATCATCATCATCAGTGCCCAAGGCATGTTCAGAAGAGTCCTGGAAACATTTAGTAAGTACTGCATACTTCAAAATAGCATTTTATTATGATTTTGAATTAGGCATGTGGATGCTGTTAGAATTTTTTCACATTTTGAATACTGAAGTCATTGAGCTGATTTTGTACTTTAATCACAACTTTTTTTTTCTCCAAGTTTGTCAATAGCTTTGTTTAACCTTTTGCTGCGATTCTGTTTTAAACCCATTATTCATCACTTGAGTCTTATCTTCTATAAGATGCATATATGCCATATATACACTTGCAATGTTGTTGAAAGCAAATTGGATAAGATTTTACCCATAAAAGCTGAGAATTAGAGCTTCTTTATTATTAATAATAATTGTTATAATTATCATTATGTACTGCTTCTAAGTTCTGTGTAAGATGCCCTGTGAATCTGTTCAGCTTCCAGCACTGAAATGGCTTTCAAGGGTAATACTGGTATTTGTTGAAGCATCTGTTTCCCAGAGGTGTGCTTGCTATTGATCAGCTCACAAAGAAGGTAATACTTTATCTCTGTCCTCTTCAATTGTTAAATTGAGTTCAGATTGTTCAAGAGATCCATGTAGAAACTTATTTCTGGCTTCCAATATATCATCCCATCACTGAACAGCCAGATTCTGCAGCATCAGTTTGGTCACAGTGAACAGAAGCCAAATGGTTATTAGTTGCTTCTGAATTGAATTGAGAACGATGTCTGCTTGCCCAGGACGCTGCCAAATGAGTTTGTTTGCTGCAGCTGTATCTTGCCACATCTTTCTAAAGAGCATCTTTAGAATCCAGTTTCTCCTTATTGCATCACTATTTACTTCCATCTTGGTGGCTGAAATCACCTATTTTCTACCATCCCTACATCCTGCTCAAAATTCAGTGGCAGCCTCTTTCCTTTACCCTGCTTTCCTCACTAAGACTTTCATTTCCATCTCTCTACTTTGCAATTCGCCCCATAATTAGCACCTCCAAACCAAAAACACTGCAAAATTAGTTCTGAAGGCAGAACTAGTTAAATATGCTTGTACCATAATACAACTTCACAGACACTGAAGCCCAAAGTCACTCCTTTGTCTCTTCAGTCTTAAAATGCCAAATCTAACCTTGCCATACCTCAGGCTCCCAATCTGCTTGACAATACTTACTTGACAGAGAAGACAACAATCCAAATTGACTGCTTCAAAGTCCTCTGTATCTCAGAATTGTAAAAATCCATACTGTTCCAAAATAGTTGGTTGCCTTGCAGAACCCCTTTCAAGAAAGCTATTTTAAAAATACAGGAAGCATGTTTTAAAATGAGGATCTATCTGTCACAGCTTATGATTTCCAATTTCCTCAAAGACTGGCAAGTATTTCCAAGAAAACTGCATCAACTTACTTTCTTTAGCTCCAACAGCTATTCTTTATATTATTAAACATATTATTAATTTACTTTGCCTTATATTTATTTAGCAAATTCATCTGAGAAGTGATACAGCTTCCATTCTTATTATTTAAATTAATTATATATATATTAAAATAGAGCCATTTTAATCCTCCTTGTATTCACTTCCTGTATCTTCTTTCTCATCTTGCTGTTAGTACAGCTCATTCTTCTGGCCTCCCGATATGGAAGATCAAAAAGCTGTGAATGCTTAAATATATCACAGCAATTTCTATTCTAGATCTGACAACTGCTATTTATAGGATAAAATTTTGCTCCTTGTTAAGCTGGATGCAGAAAGTGTTATGCCTAGAAGGGCATCATGCAAATAAGCCTCATGGTTCTAGAACCACAAAAAACAGAATTTGGAACAGACCTCTGAAGGTCAAGCAGTCTAATCTTTTTTAACTGCAGACAGCTAGATCAGGTTTCTCAGGGCCATGCTTACCTAAGGTTTGAAAATTTCTGAAGACGGAGATCCTGAAACTTCTCTGTGAAAACTCTTCTAGTGCTTCATCCCTCTCATTTTGACTTCTTCACCTTTATATCCAGCTGGAGGTTTTGTTTTGGGGTTTTTTGGTTTTGGTTTTTTTGGGTTTTGGTTTTTTGTTTGTTTTGAAATTTCGGGGGATTTTGGTAATTTTTTGGTTTTGTTTTGGTAGCGGGGACCTGTTTTCTTGTCCTTCTGCTAATACAGCAAGATTAACCTAGCTGTGTTTTTATGAATCAAATTTAGACCATCAATTAACCAATTCACTGGACTATGCCAGCCATTGTTACTCTAATCTGGATGACAAAATCATGTTTCTCCATAGATCATGTGCAAATTCTCCCAAATTTCTTAGTATTTAATAGTACTTGACTTTTAGGTGAACTTTTACAAAGTTTCCAAGTACTCTGGATGTCAAGATTTCTAACTTGATTCCTTTAAAGAGCTTGAATTCCAGGAAGTCTTTGTTTCCTCTCTCTTTGAAAATGAAGCTTTTTGAGCAGGAGGCTGTAGTTTGAAATGGAACCATCACCATTGATCAGGGTGAGCTACTGCTCAGCAAAGGTACACCAATACTTTTCTCACTATCCTATGGATGAATTAGTAGCTACTGAAGAAATAAGTTTCACAGAACTCTTGAGCTAGGATATTTTATTTTAAGAAGGGCATTGAAAATGTCTGAAGTTTGGCCAGCAAAACTGGAAGTATCTGTAATCAGCAGCCACGCTTGAAAATCTTGGCCTCAGTCTTTTTTTATTGCAGTCTTGTGTCAAATAACATGTAAGCACAGAACAAATGAAGCAATTTTGAAGAATTTATAGAAGCTTCAACAAATAAGAGGTTTACCTTTCTGATCAAAACAGAACCTTGTATCTCTTTCCACTGCAAAAATACAAAAAAAAATTTAAAAGTAATTTCCATTTGAGTCTGTCAGTTCTTAAAGGATTTTCCTAAAACTTCAGATGTTTAGCTGCTGAGTCTGAAATTCTTCAGGATCTGACCATAATATACTACTAAGGTTATGGTCAGATATGTTTAGGGCAAGATATGTTTAGGGCAGACTTTCTTTATTTTGTCCTGAGCTTTGGCATATTTTTATTTTACCTGTCACAAGGAGCATCAACATCTGACTGTCTCTCAGCCTATCCAGCCTCAGACCTGTTAAATGTACCTTGCACAGATGAAGCAGCTGTTTACTGATGGAGGTAGGGTAGAACTTCTGAGAGAGTACAGATCCTTTCTGCAGAAAGAGACAATTTCCTGGGATGCTTAAAAGCGCAGAGGTAGGTTGCTAGTCTGTTACTGTAGAGATAATTTGGGTTTCAGCATGAGGCGGACTGAGATTAATGAGTTTGCTTTTTACCCTGCTTTAGCTGTGCCAGAGTTTATAGCAGGGGAGCTGGCCACAGTGTGGCTGGGATCCTTACTAATTCAGACATGCAGGACATTTTAATGCAGGCACAAGGAGACTGTGATTGCCCTACACAGAGATAACCAAACTCCCAATCAGCCAGCCAGCAGCAGCAAACTGCTGGAACCCAGGAATCCTGTCAGCCCCATGCCTGCAGCCCCCCGGCCATCCAGGAATAGTGGAATGGGCTTATCCAAGAAAGATAATCTCTTCTGCTGTCCCAAGCAGGTCTGCCCCTAATGAAAGCAGAAGTGTCCATGTTGGTATGGTTTGGAAAGGAAGGGAAGAGAAAGGATGAGAAGAGAAGGCAAGCCAAGGCCGGGCAAGGCAGGACAATGAGGTACAATGCTCAGAACCAGTCATACCTCTCCGACTTTTGAATTTTATGTAAGCAAAACCAATGTAGTTCCAAATTTGCTCCTAAATAACAATCTTGACCTTGGAAAAAAGCACCCTTTTTTTTTTCTCACAATGCCACCTAAAGACATGCTCTGCCAATGCCTGTTTAAATGTTTAAATACCTGAGATTTGTTAAAAAAATGTGTTTCTAAACACTTTTATCAAGTGAAGGAGATTTGAGACAAAACTAACAGGATTACCCCTGCATTTTTGTAGTTAGAAGAATAATATTGTTTTGTTCCATCAATGTGTCTACTTTACATTGTTCAGCACAAAGCTTTGTGGAAAAAGAATCATGGGAATATCACAATATAAAGGAAAAAGGTACAAATAACAGCTTCATAAACTGAGAAATGTACATAAATAAATCATGTAGATGGGGGCAGTTTGCTTAGCTGGCAAGAAAAAAAAATGGAAAATATGCTTGTTAAACAGTAACCACAGAGTGTGCTTTTATGATGTTTTTCACCACAGTAATTCATATTAGAGATAGAAGCAGTTGCATGTTAAATAAAATCATTCAGCATTGTTCGCCTCACATTACAAAGAGCTGACTTATGTTGTTTTTAGATGCCTCCCATTAGAAAGTAAATATTCCTCTGATGTTATACATTTCAGAAAATTTAATAAAGATGAACTGTAAATAAAGTCACAGGGAGATTTCAGACAGTTTTATTAGCAGATTGTTGAAAAGAAAAGAAAATTAAATACAATAACAGTAAACGTGGTTCTCACATTGAAACCAGGCTCAAATAACTAGGCTACCATAGAAAAATTTCCAATTCTTGCATTATGATGTAAAAACAGATTTTTGTACAGATTTTGTACAACAAAATTCGTAATAACCTTTTTTCATTTTTAGAAAACTTTAAATATATAGATAAAAATAGACAATTTTCATAGGTCCTACATGAAGATGAGTATGTTCTGTTCCAAGGGCTTGCATAGAGCGCAAATATGGTTATAATATAGAACAACTAGACATTAATATCTTTAAGATTACAAAAGCATATAAACAATAACATGAGGACAACTTTTCTTCATAATCTATGCAAAAAAAAAAACCCAAAATCCAAATCAAAACCCAAAACCAAAATACCAACCCAAAACCTGTAAAACTAAAGAGGGGCAAAAAACTTCAACTTACGTTAACATCTCATGGTCTGTAATATTTACACTGTTTTTAGCAAGATTCTTTCTAAACATCCAGCTCATAAATTGGTTCCCCTTTAATCCTTAACACTTCTGTTTATGTACCAAGCCAAACACTGAGGCGTTCCCAAAGGTCTTGAAAGAATATACTGTAAAACTACTAAACCTACTTACAGGTGACTCTATGCAAGGAGCAGAGCAATGGTAAATGCTAGTACATATTTCAGTTGTAGGCTTTTAATTCTCTTTCAGATATGAATGATTCAAAAGCTTGCCACAAGTCCATCTAACTTTACAGCTGTTAACCCTTTAAAGACTGCATATGAAAAAACTGGAGTACAGAATCCCATGTGTGTTTAAGCAACTATGACAATCATGAAGGAATCATGGTTAGAAAATAACATCACTACAAAGTATTAGACAACAATATTTAATGAAAAATATTGCTCAATATTTCTTTAAAAAAATTACTGTGATGTGAACTTGTATATACATCTCTCTATTGTTAAAAAAGGATTGTGGTGGAGTAAATATGAACTGCACAAAATAAATGTGTACCAGTATTGCGAGGAAGACCTACAAACTATAGAAGCTCAGTGCTAGAGATTACAAAACATTAGATTTTTTTTTGACAAAATAATATTAATATCCAATCAGAACTACTTTTAAAGAAATATTTGCTTTAAGTTAGGCATCTTAGACATTTAAGGTTTTGATATGTTTCCATGTAATAAATAATATTTTATATGCATAAAACATTAGATGAAGAAAGCATAATCACAAAACTTACAGTAATAGCACTGATTCACAAAATCAGTCTTTAAAGGGGTAACCCAAAAGTATGCAAAGCAAAGAACATAATTTTTAGTAATGTAATAAGCAGTGTTTTGCAGCTTACTTCCAGTTATCAGCACAAAGGTGAAAACACATATTGTAGCTTTCATAAAGACAGTGAAAGTAACACATAACCATCCATCCCTAAGACAAGGTGGGAGGGACAATAGACTTCAACTGTATCACTCAGTTCTACGTGGAATCGGACTGATACATCAAGTGTTTGTTAGGTTTTCTTTTTTTAGCAACATTGACGTAATATGACATTAACATATAAAAATATTTCTGGCATTTTGACTTGCTGCTCAGCCACAGTCCATTCTTAGAAGTGCACTAGTCAGGGCACTAACCAGGGCTCAATATACAAATAAAAGTGGCTGATACAGAATTCTGACTTGTTACCAGATGCTTAAGATCTCATTCAGTAATACTGTGACTCCAGGACAAATATTTACATGCCTGCATGCGTTAAAACTAGAAAGGTGTCTTTCTGACCAACAGGGTGACAAAACAATATTATCTAAAAGTTTCATTTCCTAAACTCTAGATTTCTACTGCATACATAATACCTTCCTTGTGTGATTTGTGTTATATACTGTACATGTGACCAACATTTTGATAAGAAGCAAAGTCTTTTATTTCATAAACCCCTGCCAGTTTACAATGAGAAATTATTATTATTTTTAATTTTTTTTAATTTTATTTTAGGAAAAGAGACTTTGTGAATGGTAAAACAGTTTGTTTACATTCAGCATTTCTTTTCACTTACACAAAATTCCATTTCACTTAATGTAGTCTAACATATATGTGTTGGTCTCTTGGAAAGCATGTGGAAAAAATGTCTTTAGAAGAAAAACCCACGATCATTGTTTGAAAACTGAATGTATCAATTTTTTCTTCTTTTACCTTTTTTTTTTTTACCTTTTTTTTAAATAAGAATCCTCTTATGCCCTCTACGAGTTCATTTCTGAGCTGTCTTGCTGGTTTCGGTATGGTATAACAGTCTGCAAGTGTACTTGGACACCGCTGGAAGGATCATTGGATGTGCTCAAATATAGAATCATCAGAGGAGGAGAAAGTCTGCATTCCTTGAAAAAGGGAATACTCAGCCTTGTTCTGACCGCCTGTAATTTTGGATACAATAGTCCGGCGCAGAGATGCAGATTTTTGCTGTGAGAACAGTGCTACTGCACATTTACAAACATTCTCTAGATCTCCAGGTTGAGCTACAGGAGATAACCAAAGGAGGACACTCTTGCAGAATTCTTTACATTTTTGAAGAACATTGATAAATGAAGTTGAGGAAGTTGGTCTGAAAACGTTTTGTTTCCACAGAACTCCTTATGAGCCAATGTCTTACTGCAATGTTCTTTACCGTAGCACACGTATTTTCAGCAGGAAAAATTCAATACATGACAGTAGTTTTCAAATAAAGTCTTCCATCTAAAATATGAAAGAGAAACATTTGCTTTATACATTTATATCTTCAATGAATCAAAAAGAGAAAAAGCCCCACAAGATTTAAAACCTCAACAGAAATAGTCATGCAACAAGTCTTTAAAACGTCCCCTATGGTACTTTTTGTCCAAAAGAAAAAGAAAATCATAAAACCTGAATGTCACCTTGTCAATTTCATCTGTCAGTGGTCAAATAAACTCTGTTGAAAATTACATGCACTTTGCAAGTTGTGAAAAATGTAACAACTTCTGAAGCTTTAATGTATGCTGGCCTCATATCAATGCTAGGGCACTAGGAATGTAGGTGGAGCCTCTGTGCATGTGTTTTTACTGATATGCAAACATAACTGAATAGTGCTGAACAGCAATTATTTCCTTCATGGTTGCAGAGCAAAAAAAATCTTCTTGCATCCAATAGTTAGTACTCCCATCACTAAAGGCATAGCTCACACTTTCTGATTTAGCTGTGTTGTTAAATATACCATGTAATGTAACCATTGTGCACATTTGTAGCTATTTATATAGAACCCACTATAGGACATTTAAACGGTAGCAGTGAAGTATAGCCTCCTTCCCCCCATAAATGAGATTAACTGAACAATTACTATGTTAAAGATGTAAGCACGTTTCTCACAACGTTTTTTCCACCCAAGTGAGGAGCATATATTTAAGTGAGATATGTGAGGGAACATGAGAAACACTGAGCTAACCTACCCAGTAACTGTTGATCTAGAAAAAATTGAAGAGAACATACAGGCACAAAATATTTCCACCTATTTTTTAACTACAAAGCAATTTTTTCTTCACCTGGGACATGAACACCTTATATACATCTATTTTGATAGCAACATAATGATTATTTTTTAAAAAACCGAAAACAGACAGAAAAGTTTCTTAGCTTTCTGACCTGTACGGTAGAAAGTATTGTCCCCATGTGAATAAAGCACATTATGAAGCAATTAATCCTCCCCAGTGCATATCTACTTAACACGACTTATATTTTAGAATATATGCATTTGCAACTACAAGCTGTATCTCAGCCCTTAAAGTTTGCATCGATTTCTTATTTAAATCTAAGTAAGTTCAGCAAATATTTCTAAGTTTTCAAAAGGTTTTGTTTCTGTTTGATTTTCTTACTCTAACATTTTTATTCCAAATCAGTCTACAGAATTTTTTATTAGAAATATAGTAAAAATTAGATATTCAGTGAAGCGATTGCATCAGATAAACCTGTACAAATGAATGCTGAAATTTTTGAAATGTTTTATTATCTTTGAAAGATGTGGCATCACCTTCATGAACTTACTGTAACTGTTGAAAGAAAGAAAAGTTAGCATGAAAGCAGACAGAAGTACACATCACACAGCTGTAAAACCTTCTGCACATCCCTTTCCAGTTCTACCAGAACTGCTGGGGAAAGTGGGAAGCTGTAAAATCACTCTGCTGCAGTGATTCTAATCTAACATCCCTTTGTTTTTCCTTTTCCACCACTAGTTTCCTTTTGTGAGCTACTGGGGTATATGCACTTTTGCTACTTTCTCTCCATCTTTACATTTTTCTACCCCATTTCCCTACCTTTTAATGTTCCTAGCTTTTATTTTTCTTTTTTTTCTTTTTTTTTTTTTTTCAGAGTACAGGATAACTTTCCCACTACATAAAAGTGCTTCCTCTCAGAACCATTGCCATTCTCTTTGCTCTTTATGGCCTTTTTTTTGCACTGAAGAGAAATAAAAAGGAATTGAGTAAGGCCTTAACTTACAGACTTTTATATTATTATTTGATGCATGAAAACCAACCAAAATGCTTATGGGAATTCAGGAGAGAAAGAAGGAGCCCCTGAAATGGAGCTCAGTAAAACTGAAGGCCTGGAAAACCACCTCCAAAGAAAACCTGCATTAAGTACAGGTTAGCTACTGCTACTACTGGCTACATTTCCATATAGTTCTCCCAAACATACTAAATAAACACAATAAACATTTACAGCACTAAAGCTGTCTAGATACCTCTGTAGGAGTATTACTCTGCATATATACCAGCACTTTGGCTATCCTGAATGTACACTTGCTAATGAGTGCTATGTATAATCCCCACACCTTAACATTCTGATAGCCTGCAGTTGGTAACTTATTTTATTATACTAGGTCTCCATTTACCTTTTTAAATAAAGTATGCATTAAAACTAATTCTCAATTAAAAATACAGCTGCAGGAAGCAGAATCCTTGTAGCAGACAACAAAAGATGAACAGCAGTACAGTTTCAAGAGTCAGCTCTATTTTACACTGCTTAAGGATCCAACCTGACAGTGAAATCAATAGGAGGTTTTTCACTTCTAAAAGATGACATGACACTATCAGATCCTGTATTCTGTATCCACAGAAAATGAATAAGAATAGGAAAGGGCAGCTCTACAAAGCACCTTCCTTACAAAGTAAAAGGATACTTGTTTATATATATAAGTTCTCTTCAATATCTTCATTAACAGGTTGGCCATAGAACTTGAGGGAATACCAAGTAAGTTTGTCAATGACACTAAACTGGGAGAAGTTGTTGACTCTCTCGAGGGCAAAGAGACCTTGACAACTGAGAGAGGTGAGCAATGAAGCCATATGAAGTTTAACAAGGGCAAGCGCTGGATTCAGCACCTGGGATGGAGAATCCTGGTGGTATGCATTGACTAGACAGCGATAGGCTGGAGAGCAGCACCACAGAAAGGGACCTGGGGGTTCTGGTCAGTGGCAAGCTGAATGTCAGCAGTGCCCTGGCAGCCAGGAGAGCCAACCCTGGGGTGCACTGGGCACAGCATTGCCAGCCAGGCAAGGGAGGGGATTGTCCCTCTCTGCTCTGCACTGGGGCAGCCTCACCTCGGAGTGCTGAGGGCAGTTTGGGGGGCCATAATGTAAAAAGACGTTAAACTATTAGAGAGCATCCAAAGGAGGGCAATGGAGATGGTGAAGGGTCTGGAGGGGAAGCTGTATGAGGAACTGCTGAGGTCATTTGGTCTGTTCAGCCTGGAGGAGACTGAGGGGAGACCTCATTGCAGTCTTCAACTGCCTCAGATGGGAAAGTGCAGGGGTAGAAGCTGATCTCTTCACTCTCATGACCAGTTATAGGACTTGAGTAAACAGCATAAAGCCAAGTCAAGGGAGGCTTAGGCTGGATGTCAGAAAAAGATTCTTCACCCAGAGGGTGGTTGGGAACTGTAACAAGCTCCCCAGGGAAGTGGCCATGGCACTGTGGCTGAGAAGTTAATGTAAACACTCATGAACGAACAACAGGTGAATAACAGTGTACTTCAGAAATTCAAGGACTTCAAACTGTGTTACGAAAAACTCAGAGATCTGCAGAGGAACAATAAACTTGCATCTCAAAGTGGTCACCAAATACAACCTATATTTGTCTGCTGTCTCTTTCCACTGGTGACTCCTACTGCCTTGCTCCTAATCCATTTCTCTCCCTATTCTTAATGTTCTGAGGTTTTTTCCAAATGATAGGAACTTCTCAGTGCTGTTATCAAAGCCACCAGAATCACGTTGCCTCTAGGTGTAGCCAGAGCTCCTATCTGAATCCAAGTGGAGTATTACCACTGATAGGCCTTTAATGATTTCAAGGTTAAAATCATAGACAAAACCTACAAATCATGAAGGTGATCAGCAAATCGAGCCAGCTCATTCTTTGTAAGCCAATGTGAAAATGCCGCTACTTCTAAATCCTAAATCCTGAGCATGCTTGTGCCTTCTGCCTCCCCATCAGCTTTAATTTATCAGTTATACAGGCCTGTTGCATTACTTTCTTCTGTTAACAAATGCAGAATTTTTCTATCAACATAAAAACAATTTTATGCAAAACAAATATGCAAGATTTTAGCCACACAAAAATATGCATACAAACATATACTACACACACAAACAGACACACATACAATAAGGATATTTACAATACTGGGGTATATTTTTAGCCTACTGAAAATTGTTGATCTGTGTTGAAGTTTTTCCCAAATTTACATACTGTTATATACAATATAAGTACATAAAACTTACTTTTACTCTGAGGAAGTCAAGCAAAAACACAAACTGGGAAAATACTGCTAAATTTCTAAATAGAACTATGTGTGATTAGCAGATTGTCATCTGTTTTAATTGCTCTTTTGCAAATGGCAGTGTTCAGCAAGATCACACAAGCTCATGCTAGTAACAAACTGAAAATGCCACTACTCCTAAACATCATTTGTTTTTGTCTGTGGATTGATATGACAGAAATTCTACCCAGAGTGAGGGAGTATTTTTTAGATCAACTCTTTTTAATTAAGATTCATTTTGAGGCTTTTGGATGAACATGCCCAAATAATTAAAAGGTCACAAATGTTATAAAAAACAAACAAATGGAACTGACATAAAAGTTTGCAATGCTGAAACAAATCATATGTCTCAAAATGCATTCCCACAGAGATGTCATCTGGGTAATGATTCACTTTTGTGTTCTGTGGGCAGCTTGCAGAAGGTATCTCTATGGGCCCAGTATTTTCAGAGGTAAAAACACAAACCCACTCATATTAATATGCAACCTTGTAAACTGATAAAAATGTACAATGAAATTCTAGGTTTTGTCTTCAGCTGCAAACTAAGTAAGTTGCCCATTAGATGGTAATGTGGGCATTTCTGCACTGGGAGTGTAAGTCCCAGTGGGGTTCTTGGCCATCCAAAAAAACATATTCTCAGTTGCTTTAAAAATAAATGTAGTAACAGTGATCATCATGACTATAATACTGCAGTGTTTAATTTATGAAAATCTGCAAATCAATGTCCAAAGTGTGCTGTCACATCTTAATTCAGTCACTTGCTATCTTACAAAAACATACTGAGGAAAATTCTCCTCAGGAAAAGGATAGTGTTTTCTAAAGTTAGGAGCTGAAAACAACCAACCAAGTGGCCAAACAGACAGAAAGATACAGCAGCTTGACACAGAGAGCTGATAAGAAACAAACTCCCAGAGTCCAGGTTAAGAAGAAAAGAAAAGGACAAAATACTTTGTGAGAAGGAGAATCTCAGAATCACAGAATGATTTGGGTTGGAAGGGACCTTAAAGATCAACAAGGGCCACTCTCCTGTCATGGGTAGGGATTCCTTTCACTAGACGAGGTTGCTCAGAAAATGAATGACAAGATATGAAATCTCAATGTGAGCTTTGGAAAGTTGGGATGCCAAGGTTTGAATAATTTTTTTATTCCCTTTTTTTTTTTTTAAATTGTAACTTGTCAGCTATAGAATAGTAAATTCCATGACCCAAGAACCCTTACATCAAAGTAGCCACAGTTTCAATTGCTAGAAGTCCTAACTTCAGTTAACATATTTTTGTCAAATATTACTGGTGCAGGCCAGTGATAGAAGCCAATTTTCATTCAAAATGTGTCTTGAGAGTATTTGAATTGTGTATCTATTCATCTCTTTGTACTTTCAAAGAACAAAAGTTGATGTCTCTTGTTGTGAAGACAGGAATTTTATTCCCAAATATGGCTCTGAAATCTTCTGTGATTTTAGTTTGTGTTTTTTGTTGTCGTCCCCACCCATTTTTCTGTTCTCACTTTCAAACTTCTATTTCTTTTCCTTTTCATTTTAGGTAACAGAGATTTCGTGTACAGATGGTTTCTCAGTCTCTTTTCTTGTCCTTAGGAAGATAATAGCAGTGCTAGCTGAATCCTCTAAGGACGATATTAGCACAAATAACAAAAAAAACCCAAAAACAGAAACCATAAAAATTATATATGCATATGTATTTAATAGAAATAAAGGTTCTTCACTCATAAAAATCCATTTAAACCCCATCTCTATGGCTGGTGACTGAACTCTTCTAAAATCACATGTTGCAACACAAAATCCCCAGGACTAGCCCATGTGCTTCTAAAAGCAGCAGATTCTTCACACTGGAATTGAGTATACTGTATACTGTTGCCAGACCCTCCAATCATTAAAAACTGCTAACTTCAGCTTAAAAGAAATAAAATATTTGTGACCTTAAATGGGGCTACTCATATCTAAATCAAAGCAAAGCTACTCATTTGTGCTAAGTAACATAATAAATTGCATTTCCTGTCAGGAAGTAGCTTTATTGAAAATGGTAGCTATTTTCTCAGAAGTTATTTCCAGGCACCTGTAATCTTAATGAGGTTTGTCCCTTTCAAAGAACAGTTGTACGTGCATGCCCGAATGCACACAACCTCTTCAGTCCAGAGCTGAGAAAAGCATCTGCATGCCATAGCTCAAGCACGTTAAAATTATATAACTGGTTGGTTTATTTGTTTTAATAAGATGGGGCAAATGTGAATTATAGTGTACTTCTAACCATTCATTCAAGCTGATGTTTTAATCGTTTGGAGGAAGAGAAAGAAAACAAAAAGAAAGGGATAGCAAACAAATGGAAATGATTAATGGGATATTTGATAAGACAGCAGTGGGAAGTCAAAATAAAAGCAAGCATATTGTGGCAGATGGAAGGGATCTTAGTCAAACTGTAACCCTTCTTTAAAAAAAATTAAAAGGAAACAACTATTGTATACTCTTCATATATTTAATTCCAAATTGAGACAAAAGAAGATTTCTTTTCCGTTGAAGATGGAAGATAAAATAGGAGTCTAACTTTTTAATAATGTGAAAATAATTTATATTGAACTTCAGTCTTTTTCAGTTTGCAGAATGTGAGACAAAAAGCCCATCATTTGTAAAAGTCAGTCATGGAATCAACTGAACATAACTTTTCATAGTATTCCTAATAAAGTGCAAAACAGTACATTGTCAGGGGAAATAATTCCTCCTAGTGTCTAGAGTTGATTCGAACTTTGAGGTTTTACAACTCAATACTGATTAGGAGGGATGGAGGGATATACACTGAGCTGCCATTGTTACTGGCAGCACAAGTAGATAATGTAATGGGGAATATGGATGGATCCACTGCCATCTTCTATAGCAGAGTACAGGAGATGCAGGAAAGCTGGCCCAACCACCGAGGCTTTGAAATTCAAGTGATTTGTTCTTTAAAAAAAGTGCCCATCCAGTTTTTATGCAAAGATGGGTGATTTCACACTGCATGTTCATTAAACGCATGCAAATATGAAGTATGTAAACATATTTGGCCAAACACTATCCCAGTTTGCCCTTTGTGTAACACCAATAAATTAGTTTCAAATTTGCATATTGTTATTAATCATACACCTTTCATTTCTCTACTTAACATTCATGTACAAATATATTTGTGTTAATACTCAGTACAAATATTCAGGAAACTGAAATGTCCATGTGTTTCTTTTTAAAACAGCAATTTATATGTAGGAGATTTTAATTCTAATTTAAGACATAAAAATAAACCATGGATGTGTAAAAAAGATCATCTAAACACCTTTTTTCACACTTATTTCCAAATATTGAACTATCTTCTCTCAGTGATTTTACCATGTGTTTTAATCATTAATATATACTTCCATTACTCCCATGTTACTGTGGGAGTAAGCCAAAGGTCAGCAATCTGGTCTTTAGTAAACTAACAAAGCAGGGGAGTACCTGAATATGTCACCTGCTATTATTTAAAGATCATATACTATGCATAAAACTGGCCATTTTGAGGACTGAAAAAAATGGAACTAGTAAGATGAGAAATTGTTTGAAAGAAATAGATTATTTTTAAAAAAATCAAACTGTCTTTTCTTGTTGCTTCACAAACTTAGCAACCCTTGTTCTATTTGTATAAACAGAAGAAGCCATATCCAAAAAAAGACAACAGAACTGATTACTTGCAAGTGCTGAACCTGAGTCACTAAGGCATTGTACTGCGTCACTTCATGTTAGTAAAAAAAAATTAGTAATGATAAACAATAACAACAGACACAAAACAGAACAAAACCCTCTAAACTGAAGAATCATGTGGAAAAGTTATTAAAGGATGAAGTCACAGCTAAATACAATCAGCTTGTGAGCTTCCACAGCTCATTGTGTTCAGTGCTGTTTGTATCACAGTGTGGATAATTTTGGTGCTGAACAATCTGTCCTGCATAAAACAGTTTTAAGTTCTACAAAAAGGTATGCTTTATTTGTTACTGTATTTCCAGAAACATAAATGACTTTTTTTTAGTATCAGCTAGCAACCTTGGATCTGATAGCATAAAATTGAAAAAGAATTGAATATTGGAATGTAGTTTCTGCCTGGCACTTTCTGCCTTTGTTTCATTTTGGGTGGTTTTTTTTTTGTTAAGGCCAGATGGAAACAGACTTTATTATTCATTCCTTTAGTCTGATCACACTTCTTTCACTTCTCTTCATTTTGCCTCCTTTTTTAGTGCCTTGCTCACATGATCACTTTTTAACACTAAATATCATCATCAAAATAATCTTACATACAAGACATCAATCATACAGTTAAGCTTCAAACAGACTTTAAAAAGAATTACTTTCTTTTTCTGGAGAGAAAAAGTGGTCATAAAATGAAATTGGAACAAAATACAGGAGTTCAGTGTTTTTGGAGCTTTCAGCAGTTTTTGCTGAATTACAGAAAGTATCTGTGAAAAAGTACATGTAAGTGGGTATTTCTTTAAAACTACCCTCCAGCTACACACAAGACACAAATGCACACAAATCCTTCCCATCACTCAACTAGAAGCTGATACAGTAGGCAGGATACAGCTGTACACATCTATAGATCCTATAATAAAATATGATTAATAAAGATCTTTTATACAATTCTGAAAAAGTAGCATGGCTCATGATAATTTTGCTAGTAATAGTTGTGGCCATAGTTAGTACTCTCCATCAACAGACAGTGTGATGTTAATTTCTTTCAGCAGATACAAATAATTTATGAAGATGAGCTTTTCTACAGTATTATCTTTTCTAGAGCTTTACTTCCACACTTTTGAAAAGACAAGAAAAGACTTAGATCTAAAACCTACTCCTACACAGAGCACCTCTTCTGGTTCATAGAATCACAAACCTAACTCACCCTTCTCTCCCAGCCACAACTTTTCTAAACAAGTAATTTGAATTTCATGTTGCTCAAATAACTAAAAGGCAGTCTAGTGTTTTGTTGTTTTCAGATTAAACACCACAATTAATACAAGAGTATGTAACTGAGATGCCATTTGAACTGCTTCAAAGTCTACTGGAAAATAGAAGCCACTTAAAGAATGCTATATTAGTCTGCATACATAATTCTGGAATGTGTGGAATTCTTTCTTAATATCAGTATCACATTGGCACTCATTTTCATACACAACCACCCCTGCTCTCATCTAAAAGAGAGATGTGTGCTAAAACAGAGTAACCACCCAACACTAAACATGAAGAAATAGTCACATGCAGAACAGGGAGGAATGAGGCTGTAAAATAGATAGATTGCACAGCAGCAAGCTTATGGAAAATCCATTAAGGATGCACGGGATGTCAAAACATATGCAACATAACCTTGCTGCTTTTAGGTATTTTGTATGAAAGCAAGTTTATGGCCCCAAGCAGTGCCATTCAGCTCCAGAACAAGAGTCAAGCCAACAGAAACCCAACCTGAAGTCATGCCCTAGGAAATCAGCTGTGAACTGAAGTCACACATAATCTTTCAGGACACAGAAATAGACACAGGTCTTAATGAAGTTCCCAGGGCTTAGCATGAATGGTATAACTACAAAACTGAAAATAAAATCTGCTCATGTTAATTCTGAGGTAGACTTCAAGGTGAAACATGTAAATGGGGTCTAACCCAGAAGTTAGCCATGAAGCAATACTTAAGCAAAAGGCTTTTTTTTTCTTTTCCAGAATGAAAACAACCAGCATTTTATATTATGAGGGAACTGTGCTTCAGTGGCAACTGCTGATGCTAGCCCTGGTAGGTTGCTTTTCAATTCAGAGCTCAAACTAGTTCCCCTAACTAATTGTAAACTTCCATCTTGAATACATCTTCATAGATGCATTTAAGTACTGCAGTGACAAGCCAATCTTCCCCATTCCCTCTCAGTGGTAACATAATTTCAGATAGGTACTTCAAAATGATTATTCTACCCTCCCAGGAAAAACTCAATTAGCCTTAGGGCCGGGTGGTTTGAATTTGGCACCACTCTGTGTCTTTGCCAGTAAAGACTCCTCAGAAAAAACAGCATGTCATGACAGACTGTGTCCTGGATGCACCCCACTACAGAAATCCCAGACCATATGGAAGCAGCATGCTTTCCCAGAGAGAACTTAACACCATGGTTCATCATCAAAAAGTAAGCAAGAGAAAAGAGAATGGCTAAATTAAACCACAGAGCAGTCTTAACCAATGACTTTGGGATCAAGTGACTACATTGCAGCCAGAAGCAATGAGCTGCACAAAATATCTGAAGTGTAAAATTTTCTTGCTTCAAAGTGTGATTTTCTCAAGACAGGGGAAATGAAAAATGTTACTTCCTGGTTGCTTTTACTCTTCCCCACCCTCTCTCCATCTCCCCCATCTTTCCACTTACAGTGTGTCTTGTCAATAGCAACACACTGATGGCATTGCACAAGTCACTAGCAGGACATTCCCTGGAACAGCATTTAAGATGCTGGTTACCCATGCTCAAGGTGAACTTAGACTGGAATAATTCCAGAATAGGCTACTAGTATAAGACAAGGAATACAGTCGCCAACATGCACGTAAAATTAATTGATTTGCTTATCAGAGAAGAGCAACTGATCATTCCTTGTGTACATAAAATAATAATAATAAGAGACACAAACCAACTCTTTTACAGGAACTCAACTCTGAGTGTCTTCCAGGATGATGGATGTATTTAAATTATTTTTATGAATATATCTGTGATACGAGAGCCTGAAAATGCAGAATTTGAAGCCCATCTAGTACTATCTGTAATGCTGTGTTACTTAAGTAGAAAAAGAGGCAAAAAAATTAGTATATCCTGAATATATTTGCTGAATATCTGGCTTGGTAAAATACATTTGGCTATAAAGTTAATTTTAGCTGGAAAAACTAAGAAGTCAATGGTTTTGCAAGAATATGAAAAAAAAACCTAGAGGGAAACCTTATAAAATTAGTTTTTTTCTGTTCACTAAATGCTTAAGATCAAGCTCTGGAACTATTGTCCATTTGGAACTGGAATAAAACTGATATTTGTGTGTTTTAATACAAACACAATTTGAGCCTTTCAATATTTTAGCATTGGGAACCAGATTGCATCAGATGGCATTGTTATTGCAGTGAAAGTGACTATGATTGTCATTACAAATTTGATGGCAAGGTTGAAAATGGAACTGATCCTCCAGTCAGTGTACTACTTTTATGATGCTTCCAATATTTCCAGTGAAGCCAAGGAGTTTGATCCAGCCACAGTATTTTATGTCCAGTTCAGCAATGTGCAAAGATACTGTTCTCTCTCCAATGGCTAAGAGTGTATATCTTTGAGTCAGAGTATAAAGCTAAAAATGAAAGCAAATTATTGCTGCTTTTTATTTTATGTTTGTATTCAGTATAGCTTGATTACTTGAAAGGAGTTGTAGCCAGTATATTGCAGTATGAAACAATATCATGAAAAATACATGTCTTTTAATGCAATGGTTGCACCGACAGTTTGTCACAGGCAAAATCTGCAGAATCAACACATAGACAAAATAAACAAGTCAAAACTTAAATTATCTAATACAGCATTGTATATTTTCAACAATCCATATTCTAATTTCATGCACATAAAGTAGCACTGTAAATTTTTCGGTCCTGCCTTCATAACACTTTGTTTCCAAGGCCAGCTGTAGCACATTGTGATCCATCCTTTCTAACATCCATGAAAAAACACACTATTATGCCATTGCTGCTTTTCCTAAGCTATTAGAGGCTGCATCACTTTTAAAAAATAAGGCTGACAAGAATATAATAGAAAAAATGTTTTTACCATTACTGGTACACACTTAGTGTTTCTCAACTAAGAAAAACAAAATGACATCACATTATCATTATATATGCTGCTGTCTCCCAGGATGTCCTTCAGGTGTTACGGAACCCTACAATGAGCAAAAGCAAAATATTTCTTTTTAAAGCTAGCAGTCTATTCTATAGAATACATTTCCCTCTTTACAAGCCAGCTGGCAGTTCACTGGAAGAATACTTATTATAGATATATACTGACAGCAAATTTTAGCTTAGATAGAACGTGATGCTGGCTAAGTAGTCCTTCCAAATGTGTTAATTTTAGTTTCACTTCCTTTAAACTTCCTTTTCTTAGCTGACTTTTTGTTTTTTTAATTTCATAGGTACTTGAGATACTAATAGAAATGGGTCAAATTCCACATCAAATCCACAAGAAAGCCAAATTCTTGAACTACACAAAGGTGAAATTGTTCTCTTTTATTCTTAATCATATCAAGATAAAAAATAAGCACTGTGAGAAAACACTATTTTTAGAATTACAGTAGATTTAACATAGCAATTGCTTGCTTTTCTGGTTTGCAATATGGAATTTATATGAGTATTACAGACATATTAAATATTAAACAAATATTAAAAATTTGTTTATCTTAAATTATTATACATATTTCCTATTTCTCAAGGACACAAAAATGCCTCTTTTTTAATATTACTGTCAAAGACGGAAAGGACAAAACCCAAAATCTTTGGCCACTTTTAAATTAAATCATCAGACCCTCAGCTAGTTAAAGTTAATATAGACTTCTCGATGGCAAGATTATCTTTTTTTTTTTTTTTCAACTGATGAAATAGAGCAATTAAGGTGGAGTGATATTTTAGGAAGATGATTGCCTTCTTAGCTCTTAACACTGCACAAAGGGCTGCCTGCCTGATAAAATCTCACAGTACAGTTTTATTTACATTTTAAGTCTAACTGCTTTTTTGCCTCTTGAATATTTTAAGTGAATGTTGAACTTTCATTCTCCTTAACAGGATTTCTGACCCCTCAGGTATATTAGGATTATAAAGGAGACACAGTCCTGTACTACACCAAAATGTTGTCACTCAGCAATATACCATTTCTGATCTAATGCAGAATAATTAAGGTAAGTCAGTCTATTACATTTTTTCTCATATGATGATTCAGGTAAGGTACATTACACAGAATTTTGGCTATCAAGTATTAGTTTGCTAAATCTCATAAAATACTTCTCCAGCTATTCCCTTCGACAAAATTTGAAACTAACTATAATTACCTGATAATAGTTGTAAATTGCTGTATCCCCTCTCTTTGCCACTTTTTAATGCCTAGGACTCTGATCCATCACCAAAGAAAATATAAAAGCAGAAGTTAATAACATAACTGAACTTCTACTGTGCCTTTCATCCAAGATCCAGAATACTTTACAAATATTAATTAAGTTTCACAACACCCTTGTGTGACACCAAAGCATCAGTGCTGCCATCAAGATATCAGTAGATATAATTTCTTTCTTCATGCATAAAATCTTGGTTTTGGCTTAAGACATTGGTGAAAAATGCCCTGAAGCATGCCAAATGAGGAATTTCTTTGCCTTTCAAGAGCAAAACATCAGGTGTAAAGTATATAAGCCACCCCAACAAATGGTACCAT
Organism: Zonotrichia albicollis; assembly: GCF_047830755.1. Taxonomy (NCBI): domain Eukaryota; kingdom Metazoa; phylum Chordata; class Aves; order Passeriformes; family Passerellidae; genus Zonotrichia; species Zonotrichia albicollis. The sequence continues at coordinate 78,255,252 of NC_133820.1, forward strand.
TTTAATTCTGAAATCGATATCACCCACTCAATTCTTTGCTGAAAAGTGTAAAATGGGCAAAACAGTGACTCCTTAGCATATACTTCTTGTGACTGTGTCAAATTCTACATCAATTCTTTGCAATTAGACAATCTTGGAGTATAATTACAACCTTTGCTATAAAATGGATTTATTGTATGGGAAAAAAACTCCATACACTACAAACAACAACCACCACTGAAGAAATTACTTTTCTCACCTCCAGAAACTGAATTCAGCTTTTCTGGAATAGGACTGAGTTTACTAAATTTGTTTGCAGCAGTCTATACTGGGGTACTCTAATTATTATTTTTAATGGGATCAACTCTAGTATAGATATTTCTATATCTATATAGATACGGAAATCTCTATATCCAGTGAGGGTCAAGGGTGACAAGCACAGATGTAGATGCCTACATTGAAGACCTCTATGCTACATCAAGTTAATTCCAGCCCACATCTTGTTTGCAAGCATTACTACATTTAAAAGGTAAAACATTAACTAGCTGTCCATTACTAATCAGTAATGATATAGTAATAAAGTTACAGTAATATAATGAAACTGTATGAGTAATGTGATACTATTTTCCCTTCTAGAGTTCTGTGATACTTCCATCTACCTCCTTTTCTTGGTACCTCATCTATCTCTTTTTCTTTCTCTCTCTCAATTTATGGCTGCTTTTGTTCTTATTTCAGAATCTTTAGAATGCATTTCTGACTCTTGTTTCATGCCTTGTGACTTGTGTAGCAGCATCCAAATGAAAAAAATGCTGCAAAGCTTCAGTACTAATGCAGAATTCAAATTCTCCTTTCTACATTTGAGAGTCATCCTTTATGCAACTTTCAAAACTGGATAAAGTTATATGAAACAGAAAAGGAATTGTCAAGCTTGGATATTTTTCTAGAACTGATGCAAAATTACCCATTTCTAACATCAGTAGCTACAAGAAGTGACTGAAATGCAGCTGTTCTAGTGTGATTACTGTCACAACTGATGCTGGAATTCTGAGGCAAGCAAAAAGGAATATACACAACACATGAAATTCATCACATTAACTTCAGACACCTGCACTGAACATAGCTGCATTTGAACTGGTTTAGCAGACTCCCTTTATAATCAATGAAGAAACTTGGAAGTTGTGATTCATTTTCTTCAAAGGGAGAGATGTGTCTATTACTCTTCATTGACTTTAACAGGAGTCCAGCCAAATAGCTCAGATGAAGACATCTACCCCACAAATGTGTGAAGTGGAACATATCCCTCCCACTGATACTGTTTGGGTATTTTATAGATAATTACATTGCCTCAGCAGCTATTCCACACCTTCAGAACACGGAGCAATATCTATACTGCCATTATGGTATCAGCAAAGTCCCACTATATCTTATCAGTTGAAAAAATTACAGGATAATGTAGTAAAGAATATATGACTCTGTATACTATCTTGATAGCTTAAGCATCCTGTTTATTAAATTCTAAAGCACTCTTAAAGAGCACCTACTTTTTGGTCTCTGCAGGCTTGGCTTTCTCAGGTATTGCATGCCTAAAATGAATGCAAACACATTAACGTGTTTACAAACTTGTTCAAGGATTTAAGCAAATGCAGGCATATTGAAAATGAATAAAAATCCCATTGTGCTGTTTCACTGTGCAAATATAATTTCTTATAAATTATAAACCCTCAATCATTTCCTTATTTCAAGTATATTTTCATTATTCCAATAATGTTGTACTCATCCTTGAAGTGAATGAAACTCCTTTTCACCTGTCTTACTAAGCACAGTTTTAACATTCTGTATAGACACTATTTTAACTAGACTTTGTCTTCTTTCTCCACAGACTCTATTTCCAGCAATATTAAGTAGCTGATAGATTACTTTGGGATTTTAGGTGGTCCTCATTTTAAGTAACAGCCTTCACCTTTTTCCCAAAACACTCTATCATTGTCCTTTTATACCTGTTATTTTTTACAGAATTAGCTCTTAAATTAATCTAATCTCCTTGCAGTTCTATATTCAGATTTTGCACCAAACTTCAATACTGATGATTTTTATTTTCCCACTGCACATTCCCATTCTGCATATCTGGCTATTTTGGATACTGTCTCCAAGTTGCTGATAACGGCAGCGAGAACCGTCCTTTGTAACTTACACTCATCAGGCTTACTCCAAGTTCAATCATTAAGTGCCAGGTAGTAACTCACAAACTGTTTCTTTTTTCCTCAGCTGTTAGTCTTGTAGAGCATAAACTAACCCCATATCATGTGCAAACTCCTGCAGTATTTTAAACTCCAACCTATGATGCTAGTCTCTTTTTCTGTGCATTACATCTGTTACATAAAATCTCTGAAGTATCACAGGTTGACAATAATAAAAAATACCAAAATTTTTACTTTGTCATCTCAGTTTGTAAAATATAAAAACCCAAAAATTATCATCAATTAAGAATAAAACTGAAATAATTTTGAAACCCTTGAAAAGTTTTGGTGGAGGGAATAGGGTTTTTCCAAATTTAAATGTTGCTGTAGTCAAAATGACACAGAATGTGAAATAATGTGTTTGTTTTTCAGATACTGTAGGTCTGAAGAAATTTTTTTTTGTATACTTCAATTATAAAAACATTTAAAACATACAAACTTGTGCAATTTTTATTTTAATGAAGATGAGAAGTTCATTAACGAAGATAAATATTTCATTAGATGTTAAATAAAACAAAGAGATTTTTTGGCTTCTCTCAGCACAAAATTCCTTTGAAAGATTAATTAATACATGCAAATTATGCAAATTAGACCCATGCAAATATTTTATGAAGACAATTAAGGGAACCATTAATTACTGCTTTTTTTGCTTCAGTGAGATTCATTCATTTAATTTTAATTTCACTTTAACTGTTTTGATGTATAATCTTGCAGCTAAGAACTTTATCTTTCCTAGTGGGTCACTTAAACTTATAAATTTCATCAAGTGAGCAGCAACAGAAATCTGCAAAGATATTCTCTGGGCTGTGTTTAGTATCAAGAGAAATTTTTGACACAATGCACTCCTAGAAACTGCAGAACTGGAAGGGAATGTGAGCTCATTCTTGGACAAGGTTCAACTGCTGGAAAAGCAATTAATTTGCTTTGGCTGTGCTAATATAGGGGAATTAGAAAGTGTGACACAAGACAAATAGAAATAATTAGTTCTCCAAAATGATGTTCTCATTAATATGGTTTGAACAGTAGAAATAAAAAACATTATTGTGGCATGTCTGCATTCTGTCCCTAGCCACAGGAGGTACGAAAATGCAACATACAGCATTTTTTCACCTTTGTAGTTTGTGTGGTGGTAGTATTTATTTTCATTTTTTATTGTAGGTTTTAAGAAAGGCAAATTGTGGACCTGATCCTGTTATCTAAAACCTACTGTACTTGCATAAAGCACGAGGAATCCCTACGCTTCTTCCTGTGAAAAGATGAAGCTATAAACCTAACTGACTAGGCTTTTCACAACAATACACTCAAGTTCCTAAATTGAAACTTTTATTTCAATATCTTTCATTTAAATAACATTTTATTACATGCAATACCCAAGGTATAATGCGTTTTTTCTGCAGCTTAAGCTCCTTTAGTAAAAATGCTCTAGCAAAGGAGTTGCGTTATCCTCTCCAAATCCGACAACATAATTTTCTTTTTCCATAACATGAATATACACACACTCATTTTACAAGGTACACAGTGGGGAATTTTCACTTGCTCTCCTTCACACTTACCCCAGCACAAAGCTGGTTTTCCACAAGCAGTGAAAATCACTAGCTGGCACTCTTTACAAAAACAGGCTGCTAGAAGGCTGTTAAGAACATCTGCTCACTTACACTCTACACTTCTTAGCTTGTTGCAGGATTAAAGGTAATGGAAGACTATGTGGTCCCTTTAAAATATTAACTTCTCCCTCCCCTGCAGGTTTGCCAAGTTCCAACTGAAGGCACCTCCCTCTGAAAGTTTTGCTGTCTACACACCTTTTATCTAGAATCAGATATTAAAATGCAATGACTTGATATAATTTATTTCTTATTTCAGTTAGGTGGAAAATCTGACAGAAGCATCTGACAGAAATAGAGATTTTTCTCTTTAAATACAAGGAGGCAAAACGTGGCCATGTGTTAACATTTATTGAAAGCTGATAACCACAATTAACAAAATCCTTAAGTGCAACTACCACAGAGGTTTAGCAAAATTACCCAATAAAATGTCTAGAACTCACACTGTAATAATTCATTATAAAAATCCTAACGTCTTTAGGGACGTACCGATAAAAAGTTAAAATCTATGAAACCTTCTTACAACTACCTATTGCTTAACAACATGGATGCAGTATGTCCATGTTCCTAACTGGCTAAGAATGTGTCAAATATGTGGATGAATGAACACAATTCTTGCAAAATTCTAGGAAGTGACTTCTTCCTTGACCCTTATTTCTGTTGCTAGTCAGCTGATCTTTTGAAACTTTTATTAAATGTGTCTGTGTTAACAATTTCTATACAAACACATATTAGAACTAACACCTCATATCATATCTGGTAGATTCTAGACTAGCATTTCCTAAAAATCTTTTGTCATTCAAATGCTGTTTACCCTTTGTTGGGATCTTAATTCTCCCTCCACATTGCTAACTTCTCAGTTTTACATTTTTTACTTCTTTCTCAACTTTCTGTTTTAATTTCTGAGGGCTGTGATCTTTCTCACACCGTCTCTCTCCCCATACTTTGTATCTGAGTAGTCTAATCCATAAACTGAATTTCAGTCACCAAATCCATGTTGACAATTGACACAGCCCTTTGTACTCCAGGTCTGTTCTCTTCTGTCTGACATCAAACCTCAGTCTGCTTTTCTGATCCTCTGTGTGCATGTGTCGCTGCTCTGACAATCTTCGTTTGAGAAAACAGAGCTGTTAATCATTCACCTCTTCAGATTCCTCCTCATCTTCCCCACTACTACTACTCTTAGTCACTATGAACTACTCTTTTAATCTTGTCTGTCGGTAAAGTTCAAAATCAAGGTATCCTGTTTGTTTGTAACTTCTGACTCTTCATTACAAGACAGTGTCTAAATTTATTGTCAAAAAAGTCTCTGCCCCTCATTCTCCTATCCCTCTTTCTAGATATAAATTCACATGATGTTTCTCTTCATATCTCACCTACTAAAGTTTCTGTCTCAGTTGTATAAACAAATTTGTATGGCAAAAAAATTTTCCTAGTCTACTTCTTTGAATTGTCACTCTCTTCTAATTCCTTCACTGGCTCTTCCCTTTTAACAAGTAGAAACACAATACTTGAAAGGTTTGTCTTACCCTTCACCTTGTGCATTACTCCTTATCAAAATGCTTCAAATTGGAGTGATACTTCCAAATAAGCATCCTCACAGTGCTGTCCACATTTAAGAAGACCCTCATGCAATGCTTACAAGATGAACTCACTACAGCACTTTAGGTCTGATGCCTGGATTTTTAGATGAGTCTGACAGAAAGACCTGAGATCAAGAATGCTGCCTGAATCCATAATGTGATGAAATACAGGTTCATGGACATATATAACTTCCCATACAAATCAAAAGCACTTACCAGCACAGTTACTAACATCTCATAGTCATTATCTCCCCTCAGAATTTTGTGTTAAGTTTCAAGGAAAGTGACATCATTTGGTTACATTCCTTCAATAACTTTAGTTTACCTGCTCATGAATGGGACGGTAATTTCAATACTGTTGTAGGGGACATAGGTAGGGATGATCATAACAAAAGATTTAATGAATACTCTTGCCCCACTGCTGGCAAGAGATCAGTTTACTTCTTAAAAGAAATGCATTAAAATACTTTCTCACATAAAACATCGCTGCTGCCATAACACACTTGTGGACAGATTTGCATTTGATAGCTCAGATTCAATTAAATGTTACATCTTCTTTTGGTTTTGACTGAAACATTAAAAGGACAGTGTAGTAATGCACACAGGCTTTCAGCTCCTAAAACACAAAAAGCTCATACTGGTTTATTTTTACTTCTATGAGTAAAAGTATAGCAGGTATATATTGAGCTTCTGTGTACACAAGAAAGCTGAAGAAAAAAAGTTCAGTGCAACTTTGGGTTAGGAAGCTGATGGAACCTACACTAATTAAATAATCAATTCTCCACTACTGTAGCTTCAAACCTTCGAAATGTCTTTATGAAACGTGTTTTAACCAAACTGGTTATATTTATGTAGAAGTACCAGAATTTAGAATTTATGCCAGCTGTGTTTTACAAAAGATAAATACACAGCGTCAACTTGGTATATGACTATGACTCATACAAAATCAAGTCATAATCAAATAATGGTAGGCAGCATATGTTATTGTATTTTCAAAGCTTTGTCTAACATAGAAAAGACTTGAAAACACTTAGACCAGGTGCACTTTGTCATTACCCTGATATTCACAGAGGTTAGCTATCAGTCTGAGCAAGTGCAGAGCAGGCGCAGATGATGTGCTCCATGTATTCCGCTAGCATGGAGTTTTGGGACATAAATCCTGTCCCTGATATTCAAGTTGGTAAATTCCATCTAGTTTTCCATATGTCTGTACAATGAGAAACCATGACAGAATATATAAAAGGGAGGGCAAAACATGAAGGGCAGAATAAAATCTTGAGCTCTTGCAAGATTTAGGCTCAGTCTCGGTTATACCACAGATTTCTGATATATCCATGATCAAGCTCCTTAGCCCCTCTATATATAAAGATAATTGCTTTGTTCTGCATCACAGGAGTATTTCCTGATGTGAAGACTAAATCCATTAAAGACTGCAAAGTTGTTCAGATATTACAATGAAAAAATTTTTAGTAGATTTCCAGTTACTCTTGGCATGGCTCAAAACAATTTATCTGAGACAGCCACAAGGCTGCAAATTGGAATCAGTAGCACAAATAAAAAGTATCTATTTACTAAAACTGAAATTCATGCAGAAACATTATAATAGTTTAAGTTTCCTCTGAAAATAAATAACCAAAATTTAACAAACTAATTTTGGACTAGCTAATTTTTTAAGAGTTAAAAACTTAGTGTTTTCCCATTAATAATCTGCCCTTAAATAGTTTATCAGAACTACTATGCACAAACACCCTTTCCTTCAGCTTGATGCCTGATTTTGTTTTGTTTCAATATACTTATTTACACTAGCAGTTGAAATGATATATACACTTAATAAATACATTCTGTTGAATGTCTGCTAAAGACCAACTTTGCTTCATTACCTATTTTTAAAATATGATTAGTCTTGCAAGCTTCATGGCCAAAATGAATTGTTTGTTTCAAATCAAAAAGAAAAAGTACGTAGCTATGAAAAGATTTTAATATTGAATGTACAGGTAGAAGTCAAAGATGTTCCAAAGAACAGAGAATGTATGAGAATATGCTAATACACATTAGCAAAGTTCAGGGCTGCCATATCCAGGACCATTTATCTATTTGGCCAAGGAGCCGATTTTGAGTCACACATGGTAAATATTATCAGATCCTTTTAAAAGTCAGTCAGTTTGAGATTCTTTAGAAATAATTAAATAAACACCCACAACTTCTTCTCCCTACTTGACTTTTTCCTGTCTCAGTCAAATGCTATGTTAAATACAAGCTAGTCCACAAATAACAGGGGAGCGAGATCTAGAGAAATTATCTCATGAATGTTTGTGTGTAAAAATGATAGGAGTAGCATAGGCCTTCTCTTTAGAATTAACACAGTGATAAATATATTTTTATTCAATATATACAATAAACTATGAATTTAAAATTAATACTACCCAAGTGTAGAATGTCGTATGTTCAAAGGCATTCTAAATGAGCAAAAGGGGTTTGGTTCAACATCTGCTATGACTTGAGTCAGACTTCCACATCCTGTAAGGCTGCTTCCAGCTGCTGCTCCAGAAAGGCCTGGATGTTTTGGAAGCATGATGCAGATCTCACAGATGCACTGCAGCACCTCAAACAGCACAAGTCATCTACTTGTGGACAAGCAAATAACTTTTAAAATAGTGCAAGAATTAATGTTTAGATAAGAATATCTTAACTTCTCTCTGAAAACCTGATTTCAGAGTTTCAGACATGCAGGGATAAGATAGAAAATCTGCCTTGGTAGATTAGCTCACATAGAGCTTGCTTAGAAAATTTTTCTTCTTTGATGCAGATGGCGGCTGATAGTCAAAAAAGGCTATTGAATAGGATGGTGACTATTTGTATTTAATGGTTTAAGTCTCAATTAACTTGAAATTCAAGTTATTTCAATATTAAATTGAAATATTATCTGGATTGGATGCTTCTTTTTACCTACTCAAGCTGTAGCACCTTTCAGGAAGGACATATGGATTTCCCTGTCTAATAGATATCCTCTTATGTGTGCTAAATGGATAAAGTAACTTCCTGGCTACTAGTCTACATTACTAGTTCTCCAAAGCACAGCATTTTCAGAAGAACTGAAAATATTGCTGTTATTTTGGTGCAAGAGCTGTCTCCCTCATTCTTCACAGAAGTCACAGGGGAAGTGCATCTATTAAAAAACCCCCAAATCACTAAATATTTTGACATGTGTTGATGGTGAGGTCTTAAGGATTTAATAGAAGAATGCAACAGTAATACTGAAAGATGAAATTCATTTATATGGGTATAATACACAAACATTAGGAAATTTTAAATCTTTATAGAGCTTAAAAAACTAATGCCAAGAAACAATCCTCTTTATGACATATCTTAACATGACATGATGTGATGTTTCTTTCCAGCACTTGTCTATGATGTAGTAAATGTGGTGGAGGGAAAACAGAACATAAGAAAAAGAGACAGCTCCCTACACATTGCCTATCAGTATAGGCAAATACTGATAAACAGCTTCCAGCCAGCAGCTCTAGCTCCACAACCAACCTCAGAACATTCAGCATTATAGTTAAGCTGTGAATGAACTAGAAATCCACTTTATTTACACCTGTTTCATGGTAGGCTATAGAAATACTGTTTGACTGAAACAACATTGTTTTAATCCATTTTTCATCCTGGCTTATAAAAAATCAAGCCTTTTAGTTCTTTCTCTAAAAGGGAAAATGCTATTTTTTTTTTAGCTGATGAGACTATACTAGAAATATATATTCTACCTGCCTGATCAGGGGTTTCAGTCACCTTCTAAGGGAGAAGATGAAGGCAACACAGTACTTCTGGGAAACAAAAATACCTGAGATGGTGCCTTGCAGTGCCCAACCTTCCCAGGCAGCAAGACAACTGGGGTGACCCCAGAAGTCTATTATGTAAGAATTCATCTATCCTATCCTTCCCTCTTTGAGTAAGATGAACATGTAGGATGAATGAAAATGAAAGTCAAAACAATTCTATATAAAGCCTCTGGAACACAATGTGGGGTCTTTTTAGTATTCATATTGTCCTGAATTTTCCCACTTGACTCTGTTCATGCTTAGTCATTAATTTTACATACAGTTTCTTTAAAAGTGAACTAAAGCACAATGTTGGAAGAAGATCTGATTGATTAACCATTCATCTCAGTAGAAAAGTCAAGAACATATCTGATTTCCATCAGCTCCATATTCACACAGCTATAAAATGAGATGTAAATTGCAATAGATAGCAATTTCAAATAAAATATGAAATTTTTTATGTAAGAGTATATGTTGAATGAGAGAGTTGAATAAGAGTACTTTGCAACATATATATAACTGTATATTCACTCTGTGCCTTTCCTTTGCTTTTTGGGTAATAGGTAATAGGATTAAGTACCTTGAAGTTTAAAGGTGTAGCTAACAACGACCTATGAACACTATGAAACAATTGTCTATTTATAGGTTACTGCCTGCAATCAATATCACCTTCTGTTTAAGTTAATCAATGTTGTCTTTAATTGATTAGCTTGGGTTGAAAACCTGCCAAAGTGCTGACTCCTGGGCAGGTGGATAGGGAACTTACTTATTGCTGTTTGGTTTCCATGCATTGTAAGATAATTTCAGTATTTATCCATGGTCAATGAAATATGAAACAAAATAAATCTTTAACATCTGTTTCCTCATCAAGTATTCCAGCATCAACAGTAAAAGACAGATGAACTAGCAAGAGATGTTTTAAATGTCTACTATAGAATCTAGGTTTAAAAGCTAAACTATATTGGATAGTCTGTCAAGCCAAAAAAAATCAGTAAAACAAGTGTCTTTAAAACTTGTGAGCTGGTAAAGCTAGAAAGGCTGAGGGGAAATAAAATGTTTAAATTAGTGTGCATAGAGAGAGCCAAGCTCTTTCTAAAATGTATAAAAATTAAGAGAACCTATTTTCAGAGATGTATCTTCTGCAACAGTAATGAAATTCAAGGTGGTGCACACAGATTAATGTTGTTATTTATTATTATGTATATAATTTCATTGAAGTGAATAGCACTATTCACATGAATAATAAGTGCATGACCCTGACATTAATACAAGGTGTTACACAGTGAAGTCAAAAAGCAGCTGAAGTTTAAGGCACTAATCAAAAGGAAAATGAAGAATTATGTGTTACTGCAAATAAGAGCAGTGTTGAACCAGCAAATATTTTATTAAGACTGAACAAAAATAAAATAGAATCAGGTGGACTATCCAAAGGGAGTTAGTAAGGCAGCTCCACTAAATGTCACTGAGGGTTAGACACCAATATTTTAACGGTGTCTCACCATTAAGACCATCACTAGGTCTGAAAATAAATTTTCTTTTGAGCATAAGAAAGACAAAAGAGAAGAGCAATGCAGAAAACCCACTATCCTTTAGCTTCTATAATTGAACAGTGCATGTGCATACGTTTTCACCAATGCATCAATTTGTTTGTCAAACTCTGGCATGCAGAGAAGAATCAATAACAAAACAGCAGATATCACTCCCCAGTGGGTCACTATGGCTTTGCTCCGTCCTGTTGTCTTTCCCACATCTTTCTGTTACCTCAAATAACTACTCTTACCCAGAGAGGTGCTAGAATAACCCAAAGGACAACAGTCACAATACAGAGACAGTCTTGTCTTATGCATGCAGTTAACCAAAACTGTAGAGACTGAGACCAGTTGTCTTACTGATCTTTAGAAACCTTAAAAATGGAAAATTTAATGAAGAAACCTGAAAATCAGACAGGCAAAAAAGAAAAATGCAAAATCTATCCATCAGACTGCTGAAAGTCACATTTTCACAAGACATGTTATTTCACATTGGCAGAGCTTCAAAGTGCTTCTTGACTCTTAAGCTGAATAAAAGAATTTTTATTGGCAAATTAAATGTAAATGATTAGGATTTTTGCTTGTTTGTTTTTTGGCTTTTTAAAATTTATTTTCTTTTTCTTTTAGTTTGTTTTTGTTTTGCTTTTTTAATTCAGCCTAATGGAATAACAGGCTAAGTGACCTAAAAATCACAGAAATGTTCATCTCCAAACAAGTCAGTCCACTGTTTTGTCATTGCTGCTTCACAGAACCTTTCTATATTTCTGTGGATCTAGAATAGTCAGCTGTTTGTTTCCATAAACAGCCTAGCTAAGTAGCAGATGTTTCCTTGGGCAGTTATTCAACATATCTAGAAAAAAAAAATCCCTTTGCCTTCCAGGCTTCTGACAGCTTTGTTTCCAGCTCCTGACTTCTTTTCCCTGCTGAAATGTTCAACCTTTATAGCAGGCCTGTACAACAGGTGGGTTGTGGGTCTCTTGCAGTTTGAAAAACCATTTGTTTGGCCCTTCAGCTGCTGAGAAGCATCATGTACTGTTTGATTTGCCCAGCTGCCAAGAGGCAGCAACAAGATGCCCAGCAGAAAATGCATATCTCCTGGCTTGTCACTGATCCCTCAGAATGCATGCGCCTCCTAGTCAGCCAGCAGCCACATGGCTCCAGATCACAGACACACATTGCCTTGCAGGTCAAAGAAGTGACATATTAAGAAATATTTGGGATATTCAGAAGTAGTACTTGGCAGGGGAGGAGGTGAAACAGAGGTGTAAGGAAAATGAGAAAGCAACAATAGAGGGGAAGCTGAAACAGTGTTGAAATGGGTCGACAGAGAAGAAGGAATGTCACATGCAAAAATGAAAATGTATTTTCATTCTGCAAATGACCTAATACATTCATTTGAGAATTCTAGCTCTATACTAAACCCAAGCACCTTTCTGCTAGAAGTCCCATGCAATACTAAATGAGTAACAGCAAACCCATAGTACTTACTAAGTGGTGATAAAACCAGAATAACTAATGAGCAAGTGTCAATTGAATAAAGATGCAGAATTTAGAAGTTGATACACATAGAGCAACATTTAGAAGTTCCAAGAGTTTTAATATAGAAAAAAAGGCAAGAAAATTGTGGTAAAATGTATGAAGAATCAGGTGCTTTACTTAGGTTCAATCAATTAATACTTTAGAGAACATATGTCCATTGTTTTACATGGCATTATACAGATGGATGACCTCATCCTTAGGCAGCTAGGGATGCAAAATGAAATAATGCTTTTGATAAAGGGGGATGTGGAAAGGAACAGACAGAAATGCAGAGATAGGAGACAGAAGCTCTAAGGGAAAGATGCAATTCTTGAAAGGACTCTCAAGATAAAGGAAATGTACTTAGCACCAGTCATCACAGTCAATATCATGCAGAAAATAAATGAAGAAAATACTAAAGAGAAGACATCTTAGTTAAATGTATGCAAAGACTAGTGATATCTCTGGAAAAGAAATACATGTTCTGTCATTTGAGGATATTGAAAACTATTTATAAAATATCATTAGTTAATTTAAGAGTACCCATGCACTGGAAAATGCATCCTCTCTATGATCAGCAGCCAACAGTAATCTTCTCTAAGTCTAAAAACACAAACTCATAAAAATACTCAAGATTTACAGAAATTAGGACAAGTCTGATGTGATTGAAATTGGAAATAAGGACAGAAAATATGACTGGGGGAGTGACTGAGACTGGCTAAATACATACAAAGAAACACAGAAATCAGGGCACTGGAAGACACTGAGAAATAAAGTACTAAAAGTGACTGGCTGACAATAACTGCGACTGAAGTTGGGGGACTGAATTATTTACATTATTAGACAAGAACAGAACCCAGTGGTTGAGAGTACAAGAAAAGAGGGGAAACAGAACACATGACAAGAAAGTCAAGCAAAGTCATATGAGGTTTCTTAGAAGGAAAAGTTGCAGTGAGCAACCGGACATGTGGCACATGGATACAACACTATGAGTCAGTATTGAGACATCTGGATCTTGATTAGCAAGAGTATTAGGCAGAAGATGTCAAAACTTTAGGGGCTGGAATTATGACTGGATATAAAAAGAAACTTGCCTTGAAAGGTGTGAGGAAAAAAGGATCAAGAAAGAAATTAGAAAATTTGGAAGTTGTTATTAATGTTGATAGAAAATCCAGAAATGAGGGAGAGACAAGAAAAAGAAAGCTTGATGGAGACACTCTTACCGGTGATACAGGTTTCAAGAAAAATGAAAGGAAGATTCTGTGCCCAAGAGCACAAAATGTATCCCAAAATTGTCTTTATGTCAGCAAGTATCTGTAAAACTGCCATAGCAAAATGGTCATTCCTTAGGCCACACTCATATTTTGTTATCAGCTGCTTGGTTAGCTTTATCATTGTGAATCTTAAAATTCAATTCCATTTGGTTTTCAGATGCTGTCTCACAGTGGAACTTGTAACTTTGTAGTTTACTTGTTAAGAAGACAACCCCAAGAGACAGTTACCTAGGGCATTAGTGAAGCAAAGCCCTCAGCTGTCAGGAAATTCCAAAATTAAGATTTAATATATGGAAGAAATTTATATAATAATTTACAACTATTCTCTAATGCATGATGTCTAATTATGGAAATATTATACACAAACCAAGTATTTTATAAAGCATTACAAGACACACTGGCCACTGAAGATGAAGAAAATATTGGATAGATATCCCTTTATTCACCTATATTTTTGTCCCCTGCACTGAATGAGACAAGGTACTGTGAAAAATACAGTATCTAATCGCATAATTAAAGATTGTATCATGACACATACACAGACAGTTGAACAAAGGTGCGGAAGACAACCTTAATTCTACCACTTCCTAATTTTGGAATGCTTGACTTCACAGCCTTGATAATGGCCTTTTCCAATAAAGTTTTTGATGTCATAAAAAATATCATCACATATTTCCACATGCTTTTGTCCAAGATTTATATATCAGAAATAGAACTGTGTGCAGAAGCTTCACAGAACGACCAAAAGTTCCTTTTCATTGTGGAAGTCCTTCAGATACCCATCTTTCAAACACAAATATAACAAGCAAGAATCAAGGACTATCAGTTGCTGAGATTATTACGTGAATTTTGCTTGTTGAACAATAGATTAAGCAAGTTTCAAACCAATGCAGAAACAATTTAGGTTATGTTTCAGGGCAAAAACTAAAGCTGTATATAAGCAATTTTTATTAATGTGGAGGGCAACTGCAGGGCAGCTTTCTCCTAATATTTCGGCAGCAAAATGCACACTTGCAATCAGCAAATTTAAATAATACTTTTTTTCTTGTTCTCGTTCAGCAGCCTGCAAAGAAACTTGAGAGATGACCAGTGTGCTGAGTCGCTGTTATTTTCTTACTCTATTCCTGGATCTGTTCAACATCTCTATTTCCTGCCTTGTCCTTTCTAGGAGGGAAAAAAGACAGATGGTCCTGGAAGGTTTTGTGAGCATGGTAGCTGAGGGTCTTTTTCCTACACCAGGAAGGTATAAACTGAAACCACTTAGCATTACACTTAACTGAACTGTTAATATGAGCCTGGAGAAGAGGTGGAGAACTAAAGTAAGGGAGGATGTCAGTGGAAAAGGGCTTAGAAAGGGTAAGTTCCTTTTGCTAAAGGACAGAGAGAGTAGATAATAGACACATTTGAAGAAAGGCTGATAATGTGCTAGAAGAAAAAAATAATACTTGCAGCAGAGTAAGGAACCAAGGTGTGAAAATCTGACCAATGGACAAGGAGGATAAATTTTCTGCTAGAGGAGAATGCACAGCTGAGGAAAAAACTGACTGAGAGTGAGCAGGATGGAAGAACTTTGAGAACGCAGAAACTGTAAAGGGCCTCTTGCAACAAAAACAAACATTTGGGGTAAAAAAAATAGATAGAACTGAGAATTCAGGGAACTGAGAAGGGTAAAAAGACTTGGGAGAAAATGATAGAGCTGATTTCAGGAGCAGCTGGAATGACAGCATGCAGAAGTTGGAAATTATTTGGAAGAAAGCAAGAAAGAAACTGAGGCAATTGCTAGTACTTTAAATAAATGGAAAAGACAAAAAATAGCAGCATGAAAGAGGGAAAATTTGATTAATCTTCCTCTTCTTACCAACAATAGCTTTGGGACAACAGCACAACACCATGTGTGAGCAATTTGGCAAAAGGAACACATTACAGGAACATGACAAGGAAAGAACAGTCAATGGTGAAGATGGTGCAGAACTAGAATACTTCTAGAGGATTTTAGATAATGTGTGCGATTGGTGTTTCAATAGAATGAAAATGAAGGTACAGAACTTGGAGGGAAACTGCTGGGAGATAGAAAATTGGGAATGTGGGATACATAGAGGAAAAGAAAACATAATAATGTAGGCAGGCAAATACATGGTAAGTAACCAGATGGAGAAGAAAATTCAACGGAAATAAGAAAGTAAAAGCGGCAGTAAATGTCATTGTTCTAGAGCTTAGTAAGAGGTCTGTTAACAAAACAGTATATAAAAGTAAAACATTATCTTTGTATGGTACCTTTTTGTGTGGGATGAGGGGGTCTTGGGAAACCGGATTGGGAGCTAGGCATAGGCATCTAGTGAACCTACAATATGTATGGAGAAGAGGATAATCTGCTTTATTATTATTTAAAACAGAAGCAAAGAAAACATTTAAAACCAGTGTCTTCACCAGTTCCTAATAGCTTATTATCTCTTTCTATTGCTCAAAAAAATACATAAGTACATCCGAGACCCAAATTTGAATTATTTATTATGACTATTTGTTAGCATTTTATGGATATTGCAGCAAACTGTTATCTACTCCGTATTTAAAAAACTCAAACAACACCCTAAAATACCCTGCATTGCTTCTTTTTATAGTCTTGTATTCAAATTCCTTTTATTATTGCTCCCATTTTACAAAAGACTTTACATGCACTAAAAGTGAATCTAAATGAGTGCTACACGACGAAAAATAGAACAGAACATACCCCCTTATTGACAAATGCAATTATCCTCTACGCTTAAATTAGTTCTATTCCTTACTCTTCAAAGTGATACTTAAAAATAGCAACATTAGATATAACTTCAAGTTGACAAGTATCAATTTATTTATAATAAATAGTAAACAAAATCTTTAGTTTTAATTATGATTTTCTTGCATAATTTTTTCTTAAATGCTGAAATTACACTTTGTATTTCAATTATATCACTTCCCTACAGAGCACTGAAGCTTTCCCACCTTTGTTTGCTTAGTTATAAAACTACATAGCATGCTCAACACAGTAAATTGAATAATGATTGTGGATAAAAAGACTATTACCCCAGGCATGCTTAGATACTGAGACTGATATATTTTTCAGAGGAATAAGAAAATATTTCCCTAGTAAGAATTTCTTCCCCAGAACATGAAAGATGCAAGAGGTGGTATTATATGTTTAATTATGGAATATACTGTATAATAGAATATAATATATATTTGTATATAATATTTCTTCTATGGTGCATAGCAAAGTATAGAAAATATAATTTACAAATAAAAAGACACAATTGAAATTTTGTATAATTGTGACAATATGGTCTTTGTTCCAAGAAAGTACTGCAAAATGTTTCAACCACTGGAAAGCTTTTGTAGAGTTTTGCAGATAAAGGACCCCATGTGTACTGAGCATGCTTTATTCCAGTGCTTCAGGAACGAAGTGGTTCTTTCCATGCAATTCTTTCTCCTCACTCCTGCCTACAATTGTCATGCTAAATACTGAAACTGGAACAGAATGCTCTCAGTGCTTCCCTCCCTGGTATCCAGGCAGGTACACATAAGAAAAGAAACAGAAATGTACTGAAACCAGTAGGGAATGTGAGCCTGACCAGGGAGATGACGGGGGAAGCAGACACTACAGATGGAGATGGGTTTGCAGCAGGGAAGGCTGATAACAGGGAATGCCAATGCAGCTCTTGAAATGCCTGGGTACGGGGAGGAGGCAACAGGAAGGGTCAGACAGAGCCAGGGAGTCACGGAGAGAGAAAGAGCTTGGGATTAAGGGAATGATCCGGGCGGCATGAAACTAAGCTCAGAAGAGAATGATGGAAGAATGTGAAGTTGGGGGAAAAAGAAGAGTAATGTAATGTAGAGCAAGGAAAAGTGCTACATTAGCAATTGACAAAAGATGGGATTGGAGGGAAGAGGAAAAAAGAAGAAGGAACTGGGACAGATACACAGGGATACACAGCAAGGAGGAGACAGAGAAAAAGGAGTTTATGATGAAAGGAAATCCTCCTTCCAATATTGGAAATGAACACAAAGAGTCCTGACATTTGGCATGACTTGCCTGCTATTAACTGTTTCTTAAACTTTTTCTGAAGCCTGTCACCCTATAATGACTGATTTACATTGACAATATGTTCTTACAGTTACATTTGTGTTGTAGGGTTACATATTGCGCTAGATCTGAAAGTTCTGAACTGCTGTATGATGATTGAGCTGAATACATTAAAGTGAAAGACATGAAAACTGTATTTCTTGCTTCTTCTTTCCTTTTTCTTAAAAACCCCCTGCTTTAGTTATATGTTGAGAGTACAAAGTAGATATGGGAAATGACAGAATTAAGGTTGCCTTTGCAATATGATTCAATACCACAATCAGAAAATATGGTCCAGTCTTGAACTAAATAATCATCTGTGGAATTAAGTTTTGTTTTTAATGTGTATCACCTGGGACAGATGAATCAAGGAAAAGTCATTACTGGGAATGTCTCCTGTAAATCCTTGATTTCCCTTATTGCAAAAATGGAAATATATGAAATGAGCAAGAAGATAGCTGGGAAGGAATGCATAGTCATTGTTCAAAAGCTGAAGTGCTATTCCTATATAGTTTGGGATAAATCCTTTAGAATACATGCTCTCAAATTTGTGTTGCTCATATTATAAATATCCAACTTTATATTTCAGCCTACGAGCAAGACCAAATTCAACAGGAACAGTGATTTGACTACACCTGCATGCTTCTGCCAAAAATGCAAATTATTCTGAAAAATTAGGTCCTTCATACTTGACAGTTAAGCAATATGTCATCTTAATCTGCATTTGAATCTGTTTCCCAGCTATCAAATTGGAATACTCCAAATTTCACTTCCTTGCAAGAATGTTCTGAAGATAGAGTAATTAATACTTGCAATGAGTACAAGTACTGCAGCGACCAGTGCAGCAGCATGGCCTCCCAAGAAATTAGAAGTATGTTTTAGCATCAAAAGAAGTAACAAAATGTCTCGATTATAAGAAAATTAAATAATGGCTGAATTCTTACTAAATTAATTATATCAAATGGTGCTTTGAATAATGTGCATGTTTTATGGGAAGGAAAGCAGGATTCTCGGGTAACAGACCTCATAACATGTACTCACTTCCCAGGCAACATTTAATCTGGCATATTCCAACTTCTGTGTTATTGACTCTGCAGACATAAATTGCTTTAAATGTCTTTGTTTATATATGTGTGTTTGTCTTTCATAAGAACTTATTGCATCTTTGGTATTTGTTTATATGTTCAATCCATTAAAATCTTCTTGACTTTTTTATTCTGTTGTTACAGACTCCTTGTGGCACACCAGTAACAACTCCTTGGAAGTTAGGAAATGTGATTAAATAACACACAGAAGATGTCAAATGATACTGTTAGGATGATTGACTTCAAAATGCAAAATAAAGGCAATTGAGTGTGATTACTGGAGCTAATCCTTTTAGGCTTGCCTCTGAAAAATGCACCTTCATTTACCATTGAAAACAATTGCTATTTTTATTGCGTAGTATGCATGGAGGTAGATTTAGCCCGTTGACAAGAACAGATATTATAACATAAATACTATCTTCAAAATTTGCTCTTTACTAATATCTTGATGTTTGCAATGTATATATACATTTAGATTCACAGGGGAAGTAATATGGCTCTCTTTAGTATTTCATGTATAATTTACTCAGCAGATTTGTTTTATTAAAATGTAAATAATGGGATGTGGTAAATGAAAATTCCAAGATGGGAATAAACAGCTTATTTATTGTTAATGCTCAGAGTAGCTTATTGAAACACACCTTTCAGTAACTGCCGCTGACTATTAGCTATGAAATTCTCATCATGCCTTGAATGTTACCCATTAGGCTTAGCCATTTGTACAGTTAAAAGGCTCAAGATGTTTCAAATATACCTTTAAAAACACTATTAACTCAAATCAAACTACACATATTCACAAAAACTGCATTCAGCATGTCTGAGATTCAAACCAATACTGCTTCAAGTTAATGATTCTTCTTTAATTGCTCTGTATAAACAAAAATGACCTATTAATTTAAAGAAAATCTATCAGCACAGAATGTATTCTCTCTTATAAACAAGCAAGATGAACTTGACCTTGTTTGAACTTGTTTTGATGTGGCCCAGATGGTAGGCTACATGCTTGAATAGCAGTCTAAAGCTGAGGAAAAACTCATATAGCAAGATCTAGATTTATAGCCTTTTGCAAATTCCTACCTTGTATTGTCCTTTCAGCATCTGTTCTGCCCCCGCTGCGGTCAGCTTCTATCTCTGGGGTCAGAGAGTCTAGAAAGATAGAAAGGTAAGACTGACACATATTTCATTTGATTCTTATAGCTCTTTTTACAACCTGTTACTCCAATGCTGAATTACAATACAATCAACCTTTGTCAGTTTTTTTAATGTTGAACAATGACTGGAGGCCAGGACAATTTTTTGTTAGACGGGGAAGATTAATGAGCAATAGATTTCTCAAGCATAAAGGGGGGGGAGAAAAAAAGGAAGAAAAAAATTGAGTTCTCAAGCTAATAATATAAAATTGTCCTAGTTTGAACATTCTCTCCAGTGAGTTTATTTGCACATACTATATAAAGTAACAAAGCAATAAAGATAGAGGTATCATTTGAATGAAGCAAAGAAAAGAGATTTTCCTTTTTTTCCCTTTCCATCATGTGATAAATTTTTTATATAACAAGATTCTTTTGGCACTTAATTGGAAGTTAATGGCACGGAGGCAAAGATTGGCTTCTTACCATTTAGGACCCTGAGACTATCTGTTGAAGCTGCCTGTTTCAGTGTTTGCTCTGCTTGCTCTCGTCGTTTAGTCTCAAATTCAAGTGCTTCCTGCAATTTCCTCTTTGCCTTCTTTTCCTTCTTTAGCCTTTTCTGAATTATTGCTGTGAAAGGAAAATAACATCAGTGCACTTCAGTTTGAATCTGAAACTTGGCTGCATGATGACCTATTAAGCATCCTGAGAAACACTATAACTGAGATGTTCATATAAACCAATTAATTACACAATAACCACTTAAATTACTTGAAATTTGTTGGAATCACCCTGGAATATTCTAAATGCTACTGTTCTGTATGACAGTATTAAAAACTGTATGTGGTATCAAGCAATGATTTTTTTTTTTTAATAAACAGCTGACAATCTGTGAATTTTCAAATCAGAAAACCTTGAAAACCAGCAATGGAATGTACTTTGTGAATCATCTGATGTAGATAAACCCCTGTCTCTGGAGGTGAGGGGGTTTTCAGAATTAATTTCACCATTTCTGTTTCTCATAGCACAGTTAACAGACACACTGTGGTGCAGTTGTTGTCTCCCTGCAGCTTCTCTTGCAAAGGAGGGGGATCCATCTGCCTGGGTCCTGGGCAGCCCCCACCCTGCTCTGGTCCTCATTCCTTGGGGAAAGGCCCTGAGTCTTCTAACTGCCCTCCGAGCTCTGCTACCTGCAAGCCATCCGACCTCCCCATATTTATTTCTTTTCCAAATTTCCATTGTGTCTTTCCTTTCTCTCTTTCTTGCTTTCTGTTGGTGTCTGTCCCATCAGCCATCTAACCTTAAAGAACTCACAGCAAATCCTTTATGGTGCTGGATCCTCCAGTCAAGTAAATATTAATATGCTTTGTCAAATGTGAGGGAAAATGTTAGTAAAGAAATTAGTATTTTGAAATAAAATGTACAAAGTCCTTATGTAGAAAAAATGTTTTCCTTCAATTTCTTCAGCTTCAACTCTAGGAAAAGGATGGCAAGTCCAATATGGGTCTTCATCACAATTTTCTTTTCTATGTTACCAGTTACTTATGACCACAAAGGTAAGACTTGCAGGATCTCTAACTAAAGGAACATATTGCAAGTTATGCTCCTGATGGAAAAGGGTAAAGTCAACCAATTTTTTCTACTCCATTAAACCAATGTGGACCTCTGAAGCAATCATGTAAAGGATAGCATTTTCTCCCCCACCACACCCTAAATGTTCTTATAAAACACATTCAGGGTTTTCATGGATGTGCATGTAAAAAGCTTTTTTGTCCTAAGATCTTCCTGGATAATCCTTTCCAGGACATTCTGTTATTTTGACACTAACTAAAAAATTATCCTAAAGAATTCTTTATATGCACCAGAAGAATTATCCTCATCAAACCCAGACACTAGGAACTGTTAGGTTTGCATGTCAAGATCTATCTAGCCCTATATCTAACTGCAAAGGAGCCTCTGGTATATGCCTAGGAATGAAGGCTGGAAAACACAAAAAAATATTTCCACCAGTTCATACTCCCCAGGGACAGTAGACTGTGATGGTGGTATCATTCACAAAATGCAAATGATGAAACTTTTAAAGAGAACTGTCATTGTTATTACTCTTTAATTCATATGCTAAGAAGAACCACCTTTTAGATGATCTTGTATATTTTGCGCTGCCATACAGAACTGTTCAGGCACAAAATTAACATAAGCACATATCCTGTAGTCAGAATAACTACATAATTTACATCCAAGACTTTGGAATTTTGGTTCTTTCTCATTTTGTTCAACACCAACTACTTTAAAGCTAATTAGCTCATACTATCAAAGAACATCTAACATCGATACAAAGGCTAAACTAAATACATTTTGAATCATTGCATGGTTTTAATGTTTTCATTATAAGTACTTTGAAAGTGATTGCAATAAATGAGAAGGAAACATATGTTGCTTTCTGAATTAAAATGTCATCATGGCTGACACATTGTAGATGTGACTACAGCAGTCAGAGCCAGAATTAGCAAACCCTTACTGTGTAGCTGCTCACAGAAGAGATATTATCCTACTTTCACCAGTTGATGAGACACATCCTACAACCTTAGGAATCACTAATTGGAAAATTTAAAAAGAAGGAAGGAAAGAGTACAGTAAATAAGCAGCTCTGCAGAACATACAGTAGCAGCCGTGAATCCAACTGTCCATAAAAAAAGGCAAAAAAACTCATCTGCAGCTACTAAACAGAATTATATTTCACTTGCATTAACATGATGAGCAAAAGATAGATGATAGATAAATAGATAGATAGATAGATAGATAGATAGACAGATAGATAGATAGATGGATGTTGCCTAATGCTGAAGATGCCCTTCACATGAAGGGTTTGACCTGTATGTGACACAGTGGCATGTATTCTATGCTGAAGCTTTTAAGTGTTTTTCAGTATTTTCATATGGTACCTCTTCACGTAGCAGGGAAGCTGGTACATTTCTCCCTTCTTGCTTATGCTTCCATTAAGACATGTGAAACTTTCTTTAAGACATGACACTTGCTATTTGAAAAACTGATAGTAGGTAAAGGCTCCTATGCATTTTTCTGCCTTTAACTGAAAAATGAATTTTCACAATAATTACAACCTGGCCTTATTTTTTCTCTCTTACTTCAATCATTTTATTTGAAAGTATAATCCATACTTTTCTTTCTTTTATACAGAAGTATCCACTAGCAGAGATAGTCATCCTCATTATATTTGGTTTGCTGCATACCACCATTAACTGTTCAAATCCATTCCTCTTTGGTCTGACTCTTTTCTCAGAGCAAGATTGTCATTAGAGAGATGCATATACAAAAGCAGGTAATGCATCATGCTGAAAATAATATTGCCAATTATTTCAGTAACCTGAACACAATAAGGGACTATCCCATGTTTTTTTTCTTTGACATACAACTTTGACTGAAATTCATTTTGCTTAATTTTATCTTTTCAAAACACATATGTCTAGAACAGCCTTGTCAACCATGTGACCTCTGGAGTTAAAGAGAAGAGAAAGACATCTTCACTATGCAATTGACTCCACCTACCTATCTGAGAACAGGCTATAAAAGCTTCTTTTTTTATTGTCCAGAAAGAGAACTCCTATTCATTAAAATGAGATGCTTAATTTGTAGATGGCAAAACTAAAGTTCAGATGGGTTCCCCCTCAAACCTTTTCTGTTTTGCATGTGATTGTACAACTCTAAAAAGGAACATATATTTGAACAGTCGTGAGAAAGTTGTGAAGGCCAACCAAATTATTTTATTCTTTTATCAAACTAATTTAGAAGTGTAAGTAATACAATTGTATTTAGCAGAATGAAACAGTTGTGGACAAAGGGATGACTCACTGCACAGGTATGAGAATTGTTAACAACAATTGTCTTTCAAAATATGTTTTCATAAGTTAAAAAAAGGGCTATTAATGATGTGATAGTCCTCTCCTTTAATGGGTCAAGGCATGAAACAGGATTACATTGTGTACTTACTGCAAGCATGTTAGTTTAAGGCATAATGACATTGGCTGTGAATCCAATTGTTCTTGGGATTCTCTGTTTAGGTGATTACCAGAAAATTAAACTGGACAAGAAGAGACTTCTAACTCTAGCCCTGCAAAAATTCACATCTGACTTGTCATGGTCTGAGTTAAACAGCAAGGGATTGCCAGAGGTTAACTGTCTTGCAAAGTAATCAGGCACTATTAAAGGGTGAGACATACAGAGACAGAGAGATGAATGCATAAAAAAAGATAGAAACATGCTTGTAATACAAATAGTTACTGCAAATCACTCTAAACTGTCTCACCTTAACCAACAATGTAATTATTTAAAAATCTCTAACACGTACAGGCTTTACAGTGGGCTGATGTTAATGCACAAATGCTACTAATGCTTCTGCTTCATCAAAAAAACCCTTCACTGTTACTTCTACAAACATGTCTTTTACCTACTATGCATTATAAAGAGCTCATATATTATCATTATCTTCATATTTATTACATACAGTTTGCCTAAATATGCACTATAAGAACAGAACAGAGTTCCTAAAAACTTGTAGATTCCTAAATTTGATACAAATTGTATTAAGTAGCTATCCCTTTTCCTAATGATCACGACCTACAAAGGTCTATTACAGCACATAGGGTATTTATAATTGCTTTTGCATTACTGATGTAACAATATTCAAGAAAAATGCTGAGAACAGGGAGGATCCTTGCTCCAAATCTCATTAAGACCCTATATACAAAATTAGGCAGGTCATAAAGCATCCTTCATTGCAGTCAGCTGAGACCTAACATGATTTAAGGGAGGTAAAATTTTGATAAAACACAGGTGTTGAATCGAAAATTGTTTCCTAAGGAAATAAATAACAAGGTGTTTATGTCTGCTTAATCAAGGTACCTCTGTTCTTTTGCTCCACAGCCAACTGTTTTTCAAGTGTTTCCCTCAGTTCTCGTTCCCTGAAGAGTTCCATCTTCAGCTCTGTTTTCTCCAGTTGGACCTGTTTCTCTTGAGCTCTGGCATTGTCTATAGCAACCTTTAGCAGACCCTGTTCAGAGATAAAGTTAAATATTTGGAGAATGTTAGAACTGCTGACATAATAACTATTGTTATTTTTCCTCTATAGTGATGTCATATTTTAGAAATAAAAAAACTTTCACAGGATCAAAGTTACCTATTATCAACAGCAATTTTTAACTGGAATTAACTTTTGAACAGGTGGACAAAAATTTGTAAAAAGATGGGAGTCAGCTTTTCTTAGAAAATGCAAACTCACCTCTGACTGTGCATATAACTCATGTGAAAAACATACAGGAATATGTTTACTCCTCTTAAGAAAAAATGGCAATATCACAGTCACATCATACACAGAATTCAATCTCTAGTCCAACTCAAGCCAATGGAAATTAGCTAAAGGAGAAAGGCTCTTTTAAAGTCTTTCCCTCTTGCTCCTCAACCTTGTTAATTACTATTAATTTCAAATATTTACATATATCATTAAAGTTCCATGGACTATAGGTATAATGGTATAGTAAGGAAAGGACAGTCACAAAGCAGGAAGACATCTCTGTTTTAGCAAGTCAGTTCCTTGATTTGTTGGATTATTATCTCACAGCAGAAACACAAAACACAATAATCTCTAGATTTCTTGACCTGAGATGGTGGATACAAACTCCACCTTTCTTTCTGTTGTTAGTGTATCATAAAATAAAAATTCAGATTATTTTAAGCTTCCTTTGAGAATTCTAATTTCAAAATTCCTTCTTCTTTTGCAAGGAAATTGGGTGAGCCTGGCACAGCTAACAGCATATTATTAATAATATTAACTAGATAGGGCACTGAGACAGGGCATCAAAATATAAGGAGAAATGTAATTGAAATAAATGAACATGCAAATATCCTTTTCCCTTTCCCAAAAGCCTGGCCATCAGGCTCTTGGGTCTACACCCGAATCTCTCCTACTGAAGCTATCATAATAAAGTAGATAATTAAGCATGGATATTCATATATGAACCTCCATGGATATGAAACTAACTCTCCTATATCCTAGGCAAGACTCCTGATAACTTAACCCTAGAGATAATTTGACCCAACAGAGATTTAATTACTGATATAAAGCAAAACAATGCCAACTAAAGAGACAGACTACTACTCCCCAATGGTTTTGCTAGGGAAACATTCAGCTAACAGATAAAAGCTTCAGACTCAAGACCTGGTTTGAGCACTACAAACATAAAATCATGATGCCCCTCTCCCAAACAAGCTTCCTCACTCCTCAGCTACATTTCCTAAATTGGATTCTGGGTTGCATGTTTTTTCACATTTTTTTTTAAATATCTCCCAAAGAAGAATGAAAAAAGAAGCAAGTATAATGATGTTTGAGAAATAGAAAAAATATTTTTGTGAGTGTTTTGTGAGTCTCCACATTTATCCCACTAGTCTTCCCAGTGTCAATGATTGGTGTGAAATTTGTCTCCTTCAAAGTCCTCTTTTAGTTCTGTTTTCAGAGCTTGTTATTTTCAGTACTCCTCATCCTTCTTCTTAAACCATTGCCTCAAATCTTGTCATGTTCAGAGCTTAATGCTCTGCAGGTCTGTTACACTTCAATCTATTGAGGTCCACAGAAGCTGGAAGAACTCAGCATCTTCTGACTGCAAGGCCCAGATGGTCAACAAAATGGTATACACTAAATAGAGCTGAACCATGTTTGGAAATATGGTAACAATGGTAACACAACAAATGTCCTCACAAATATACTTAAAGTTTTAGCAGTTTTCTTTTGCTGTTGTAAAATAGCTAAATCACAAAGGTCTTTTGGGTTGAATGTTAAATCAATGTTGAATGTTGAATCATTATTAGAGAAATACAAAGAAATCTACCTTTAAAGCTCTAAGTACATATGTAAAGCAAAATACAGTTTGAAATACTTGGGAAGTGTTTACAATCTATTTTTCAGAAGTTAATATTAATTTGAATTCTGTTCCTTTTCCATGGCCCTGTTCTTCTATGTTTGGTACATTTGAATTAGTAAGAAACTGAAGCAGGAGCTGTTCATCATTACCTGCTACTGGCTTATGCTTAAACTCCAGAGGATTTTAATCCCCTCCTATCCTTCTCTTACTGGAACATGTGATTCATCCAAACCATAAATAAACCAGATCAAGAGAAATTATATGAAAAGTATTTGTTGATGAAAAGTGCATTGTCTAGTAAGTTTAAAGCTGCAAACACTGTCTTCCCAAATTCTTAAAATCCATCTTGTTTAACAAAAAAATCAAGCCACTAAAGCAACTGCCATCTTTACTCAAATCAACTACATTCATGTACATGTTTCTTCTTCATCAGGAACAAACAATTAGTAACAAATGAAAGAGATCATTACATGAAGTGCCCTTTTAGATCACCCCAATTAAAACTTTAGTTTAGCTGTATTTTAATTCTAAGATACCAAATTCTAATTTTCTGCTCTGATTGCTCTTGTTGACTTATCTTTGAAAGATGTACTCTCGGTGCAAAGCCTAGAGATTATTTAGCAAGATGCCAATGTTGGCATCACTTAATGTGTTGATTGGTTGTATTATCAGTAGCAGCTTAAAATAAATTACTATTAAACTATTATTGTCCTTGGCTGAGAAAACACAATATTTTGGTGTTCTTTAAATATGAAACAATCATTATGAATAAACATGGAGAATAACACTAGAGTGTAACACTGATGTGTGTAATTTTATATTAAGAATTGCTGCAAAGTATGAAGCTGCTAAAAGAATATTACATTTTCTATTGAGTTTCTGCACCACACTTCCTCCCCCAGCCTTTCCTTTTTTTTTATACTTGCTAACATAGCTAATGGTAATACATTACCTATTGCTGCTGATTATGTCTGAAAAATATTAGCTTTTTGGAGCCAAGATTCACTAGGGACTACTTATAAGCTGCACAAAATTAAGTTTCATTTTTAGAAGTTAAATCAGTGCACATCAGTAGGCATCCAACGTGAAAAAAAAATCTGCACTAGAGCCAAACTGATGCATATAAAAAGTGCTGTTGCTGCCAATGCCAGCTCTAATGCAAAAATACTGAAAACATTCAATATTTCTCTTTATTCAGTGAAGAAGGGGCTGAGGAAAATTAAAAAAGTATAACATCTGAAAAATCATCAGTGGCCCCTGGAACAGGAATAGCAATTTCAGAGTTGCATGAAACTCTATTAATTCTCCCAGTGGATCAGCTGTAGAAGATTATACAAAATGCAGTATGTCCAACTTGTATCTGCTATGGTTAATCCTCTAACCTGATATTAAATCAATATGCTGCCAATGACAATGGGAAATGCAGTGCAACATGGGACATTAACAAAAAGAAAATATTTCTCTTTAGGGAAGGTCATATGTTATGAAGGCTGGATAATGACAATTGCAGTGAACATGCTCAGGATCCAGATTTGTTTTTAATACAGTATGGCTCTAACTGGAGCCTGGCTTTAAGCATGGCAGGCCATTCTTCTCGGTGTCTCTCAACTTTTATTTCAATGCAATGTCAAAAATGGACATTTTATTCCCTGGAGATTTATAGATCATTCTGATTTGTTTATTTTACTGTATTTGTTTCATCATTTTCACTGACAAATCCTTTAGAACTGTCCCAAACACAATACTGATATATGAGTTTCTTCCCATTCTCTGATCAGAGAAGACCATCATATAAAGGCAGCCTCATGATCCTACAGAAACTAAACATACATCAAACCTCAACTCAGTCTTAAAACTAGAAATACTCATCACTATTTTTAAATTATGCAAATAATATGTTGCTTACTTTGAAAAGGGTGGAGGGGAAGGTGTAAAGAAGCTCCTTCTCTTTCTAGCTGCATCTGTAAGTGTGTGTTCCATCTAACAGAATTTACTTGGCTACACATTTGTATGTGACATTAAAATGACCTTGCTAATTAGTTTGACAGTCTGTCTAGAAGATCATATCCTGTTTCCAACAATTGCCCACACTGAGTGAAAAAGGGAAGCTAGAAGATCAGGGCATGCACATTAGGAAGTTTTCCTATTCAAAACTCCTGGCTTCCAGAGGGTTGCAGTTCAGGGACGTCTTTCTGCAGTATTAGCTGGTTATGGTGAAAACACTTTCAAGTAACAGTGCTTCTCTTTTAGTAAGGAAAATAAATATAATTTGTATGCTGTCATCATTAAAAGCATCTAGTGAAAGGCTCTAGAATAAAAAAAAATATATTTATACATACAATTCTAGTTAACTTCACATGCTAATTTTTGAGTATCTGCTATTTATAACTGACTTGTGACTAAGTCTGTGAACAAGACAACACAGTTAAAATATCTCTAGAGATGACTCCTGAAAGACAACTTTTTAAATATCTCAGATCGCATACTTTATCACAGATAAAGGCATATCACACAAGTATAAATGATGTTTTTCATTAATACATTCTGTAAAAAAAAAAAACAATTCCCTTGAATTTTAGCAAAAGATAGATAAAATAACATGAAGTAAAACTGTGATTTCTTTACTTTATCCACTGTTTGCAGTATTTTTCCCTTAGTATTTAGTGATAGACAGTAACATTGCAGGAGACTCACAGCAATAAAGCTAGTAGTTTTCTTTGTTTACAGAGGGGAATTTAGTTTGCAACCATGCACTGCTTTTATTAATATCAATGGGAAACTTGTAAATTATTTTAGGTAAATCTTTAAAAACATTTAGCAGTAAAAATGTGTCAATACAATACAGTCTTGACAGAAAAATAAGCTATCATGGTGCAACTATATCATCCCTTTGATATAATGGAAATTCAGCTCAGGGAGAGCAGAGATTCAGACTCTCAAAGCTTGAAAGAACATTACTATTACCCAAGAATATTGTAGCATGAAAGGCCGTGGCTGTAACATACTTTGGCATAATCAGGCCATGACTCAAAAAGGTAAACTTATGTGAGGGGTATGGAGACATCTTTAGCCTTCTCACTAGCATATACACAGCCTTTTGCTGTGACTCACTTTCCCCCACCCTTCATCCTCCCTGCAACTGTGCTTAGATTTCCAGCATTTAATCCAGAAGAAATCTACAAATACTTTTTGTGAAAAAACAGACATATAACTTGATTTAAATTCCCTCGGGAAATTTATTTTCTCTTCCTTTCAGATGTGCAGATATAAATCCAAATTAGAAAATATATTCCCGATCCTATTCCTTTTTTAATGTGTGCATTTGTTTAATTATAATTTTTTAGAGTTTATTATTTGTATTTCAGTAGTCCTCAGAATGGATAACACTGGTTATTCATGTATTGTATATTGTTATTATCTCCCCTGTAAATTTAAAAATTAAGCATTGTATTTTGCTTAAAGAAATATTTATGGAGAAGTAAAAATAACTCCATATATATGGTATACAGAAAGACATAATGGTGACAGAAACAAATAGGCTAGTTTAATATTTGCCTAAAATTATGAATTCATGATCAGGGCTATCCATTTTATTTTAGTAAGGATGGAAGAAAGAGACTCACTTTTGCTCAGAGGTTACATCTGAAAAATTACTCAGATTACTAAAACAGAATTACAGTTAGGAAACAAGTTCAGCTGAGCTCATCAGCTTCTCCAGGACTTCAAGCACATTTGTTTTCAAATAACAAAATGTTTAGAAATTTTGTTTGCATACCCAAAAAGCACTGCCCCAATGTCAATATTTAGGATCCTTTTTACCCTGTCAAAGGTGAAAATTAGAGCTCCTAGTGCCCATATGATACTCTAATCCTGTTTTAAATCTGCATTATTCTGATCCTCCAGATCCTGCATCACAGAAGGGGATCATGGCAGAGACAGGCACAGTCAAGTCCATGCACATTGGTGCAGCCAGAAGCTCCTTTCCTGGATGTTCCTGTAAGGATCACATCCCTAAAATGTAGGCTACCTCCAGTGCAATATGTGGTTGCTGGGGGTGCTCCCCAGGGCCATGACCCAACAAAAAATGTAGACTAGCATTTCACAAGCAGACATATACCCTTTCAGTGAAAGGACACATGCCTATTTTCAGCATGAATGACCCTGATGAAAACAGAGCAGAGTTTACCAAATCCCGTCCTGAAGCCATTGGCAATCTGTTTGAGGAAGTTAGACCTGCTCCACTGCTGCAACAAGAGAACAGTGAGGGATCCCCCTGCTCCACCTCCCCATGGAAACCACATCTCCACTGACAGGGATGCAAAACACATCAGATCCAAAGGACAGTAAGGAGCCATTGACTCAGTGAAAAGAGTCCTTTTAATTCAGGTAATAAATGCTTCATGGGTTTCAGGTATGGTTTATGCATTTCCTTGCAAAGTCACAAATTACAGTGCAATCAGGGGCAATGGTACAGAATTGCCTCTTTTCACAGATGCCATCAACAAATTTCAACATGTAATCAAATACCTAAAGCTCTTTTCTGGAAGTGCCAGCATCACAGTATCTAACTTATTTGTGAGCATGGGGTAACCCCCTCTCATTGCAATAGCAATGAATACCAATATGGAAACCATTTTAAATGGCATTGATTTAAAAAATGCCACTATTATCCATATGATATTGTAATATACTCTACTGCTGTTAAAGTCAACTTTTACTACATAGATGGAAAAATCAACTAATTTTATTTATTTTTTTAATTTATGACATGGATTTCTAATGTTGTCCTAATAAAAAAACCTGAAGCAGGGGAAAGGGAAGGAAATGCCTTTCATATACTGTTACAAAAGGATTTCTAGAAATCTGTCAAAAACATGTATTGTGATGTGGGGACATACTGAAAAAATCCAGAAGGACTTATGTCCCACCACTTTCCACTAATAGATGATTTGTCATGATATGGAATCTCAAGGTACGGAGCAGGACATTCAAAAGTGCTACAAGAGAAGGCATAAAAACGTTTCTGGTTTGTTTATGATGTTGTCTTTTCATTTGAGGTAAGATTAGAGTATTAAAAAAAAAAGTAATGACTGAATTTCACATTCACATTTTCTGTAAAACAAAACTGAATGCATTCTTGGCAAATTAATCCTGGTCATTTATCTTGAAGTAGTGCAGCACCCTCATATTCAATCACGAGATTAGCTAACCTGTTGATGCTGAATGCTTTGCTCATTAGGTTGCTGTCTAGAGACATTGAGTGCAAACATTTGTCAAAATAATTACTAGGAACTTTTCTGTACATGTATGCACAGCTAAAAATTTACTAACTGTATTTCTGCTTTAAGAAAAAAATACAATCTTTACAGATTGCAGCAGATATGGTACAAGAATGCTGCTAGCAAGTTATCTTGGTTCATGGTTTAAATATTTAAGATGCTAAGTCTCAGAATTGCAAAAAGTAATCATAAATATGCTTTTTCAGACCAGGCAGAGATGGTAATATTTACTTCTTAAATAGCAGTATTTTTCCATTATTAGACCTCAAAACACAACTAATTAATGGGTCATATACTTTTCATAAAATTATTCCAAAGTGCCATAAACTTTGATGAGATTGCTTCAGACAGTTAAGTGAGCAGGATATGGCCCTGCTCCGTCATATCCTTTGCTGGATAGAATACAATTGATTATATGTGTTTGCAGGCATGAGCAGAAAATATATGGTGACAAATTGGAAGTTGGTAGCTGCCCAGACAAGGCTTCTCTGGAATATGCAATACGGCTGTATTATTTCTGGCACTATAATTTTGCTTCTGCATGCCATATACAACCATATTGTTGCAAAATTGCATATGGGGAACACAAGATAACAGAATTTGTTGACAAAAAAAATTCCTTAATTCTAATATGAAACACTAACAATTTGGCTTCAAGGTATACATAGTGTATACTATAAATAATATTTGAACACAGCTTTACTGTACACACAGCAGACTTTGTGACTACCAAATAGGAAATCTGTATAAAATTTGGTAATACCCTTTGAAGTCAATTCTTTGAAGACAGTACTTTAAGTGAAATGAGCTTATTTATAAGTGCTTTTGTAAATGCTTTTATGGGAGACACATTTCAAATAGCTTTAAATATCATTTCCACCATGCCACTCTAGCAATTTGAAATAACTATTTATTAAAGAACTCTTTCTCTATTTAGTAAATGAGATAAAGTTAAACAGTGAGATACATTTCATTAGCCTGTAATAAAAAGAGCATTGAAGACAAATGTTGTTAAACACACCAATGTAATTCACATTGAATTTTCTGCTGCGGTTTAATATACAATCTGAGTTTTTATGTACTGTATCTGACAGCTTCTAAATTCATTTGTTTGCTGTGGTTCCTTTAAAACATAAATTACAGGAAAGTTTCAGTAAATTAGTTGATCCAAATAATCTTATGAACTGATTAAACTGGAATGGTTTCATTAATTTAGACAAAACTGGCTCCTCTCCATCCCTTTAAGCCGATCTACAAAAAGGCCTACCTGGATGTTAGTCAGAAGGGTCTCTATGGAGGACAATCCATCAGGGAATAGAAAAGGAGATGGAAAACCCGGAGGTAGTGGTTGCCCATGCCCAGTTAGAGAAAGTTTGTCAAGGCTGTCTCTTGCGGTTGGTGTGGAGAGCGGGGTCTCATCTGTATGTGATTGAAACAAAAATATAGAACAAGTTACGCTTGTCTGTTTTTATTAGACCTCAGTAATGGCTTCCCTAGTGGTTTCCAGAACATTTATTGCAAATTGGTTCCTGCTATCAGGAGAAAATGCTTTCTGCTGAATTTTCTTTAATGAAAAAGCTGTGGAGATACAACAAGATAACATTAATGAGTAACTTTATAAGCCTTTTAAATGCAGTCTCTAATGAGACTGAGTTTACAGTGCCATAGAATCTTTTTAAAACAAATATTATCTCACATATACTTGTGATAATATATTCAGGCTGACTTTATGGGCACCTTCCCAATTATCTCATTTTAGTTTGTGTTCTATTTGGATTGACAATAGAATATTTTCTAGCATGACATATATTTTGTATATGAGAAGTATTTGAATACAAGGCTTCCCATACAATTAACCCTTCCCGCTCTTAATGGTTTCACTTACAGCTCAGTTGATTTTGCAACACCAAGAAAAGCTCCTCAATACATTTTTCATCAAGAAAATACACCTGATTTCCACAATTAAAACACGCTCTAAATAGTACATGAAATTAATAGCATCGTAACAATCACTGGCCTAATTTTTTTTTAAGCATGGACATCTTCTAACAATTAGTGCTGAACTCCTTAGCGGGATCTTTGTAAAAATCAGATCTGATTGCTTCTGACACCACAACGGGAAAAACTTGCACATATTGAAGACTTCTAAGATTAAAGTTTCACAGATAATCTGTGAACAGATTAAGAAGTGGAAAAAAAAAACCCTTCCCCCCCCCCCCCCCCAGTTAATAGAAACTTCAATAACCTCATTTGTGGGTTTTTTTCAATTTTTTTTTTTTTTTTACTTTCTGGAATATTTTTAGGCTACTGCTGATATGATATAGAAATTTAGGCCAATTTCTTTGCACCAGATGTTAATCTGAATTCTTCAAAAGGAAAACTATCTATACATATATATATATAGATATAGATACATGTATCTATACATACTCTTCTTACCAAGGGCTCAGTCATTAACTGACACATATTGATGTATCTCAGTACAATGCAAGGACATCAGAATGTACCCCAGGTTTCATGCAGATTCTGCACAGCTGTATGACTACAAAGGAGTTTATCAGACTTACTTCCTTCCATTTTGGCTTTGACCATTGTAAGTTATATACCTTTTGGGGTAGTCAGATTTGTATCTGACTGTATTTGTATCTGACTGTAAAATTGTATCTAAAAGTTGATCCTAGTAGCCAAAAAGAGCTCTCTCTTGGACTGAATGTACTATTGTCTTAAATGGACATAGTCTAGGACCATGAAAATTGAAATCTGCAGTATCAAAAGGCTAGAGTGTTGATGACCACAGGATGAGACATTCATAACCCAAAGTCCCAGTTCATTCCAACAGTCCCCATCACCATTCCTACAGATGGAAGCAACCTCTATTAACCACATTCAGGCGCAGATTTCTTGTCCCATCTCCTCACCAGTTCTGTCATGCTGGCCAGTATTTACAGTGCTAAAGGAAGAGCTTTTCCTACCATGTCCTTCCACAGAACTACCCAAACAGGCATTTGGACATCTGCTGCTGGGCTGGTACCACTCAGGTCTTTTATAGCCAGTGGAAAGAAGCAGATGCCACTTCAAGGTCCATCTGAACGCTCACAGGCATCAACTGCAGGAAGAGGCAAATCTTTGTCTAGAAGATTTCTGCCTGTTTACCGTAAGAGAAACCTAACATGACTGCTCAGATGGCAAGATCTCTTGGGGAGATCCTATACTGGGCTGTTCTTTCTACTTCCCTCTGTCTCAGGCTGAGGACAGGCTACACAAGGAGTAAGACTGTTCCTTATGCTCTGTTTGTCACAATTCATGCCACAATTACTGCTTTCTCATAAAGTCATCATTCTAAAGTTTTCCAATTTGAAGTTACTGAAAGGAATTAATAATGTTGACTAAGGAAAGCTTCAGACCTTTCAGAGTCATAAAGGGGTTTTTCAGCTATATTTAAATTTTCCAGTCATGTTACAGAGTGCTGAGAAAAAAACTGGCTCTAGATCTCGGAACCATTTCCTATCTACCTGAGGTTCAAAGCAGGCTCTGAAAAACATACTATGTGGATGTATCCTCTGTACTCATGTGACCCCCACAGCAGCATGAACAGCTCTGTAGTAACTTTGTAGTAACATACTAAAATTTGGCCCTAAATATGAGCATTTTCTTTCCAATTTTAAAATATTATAGAAATATTCACCACATCATTAGAAAAAATAAATTATATATTCCTGGTATTGAAAACTAGCTTAGCTCAACTTCTCCACTCCTATTCTAGTGTGAAGAATCATTAGCAAATGGTTTATTCCAAACTGCTGCCAGAATTGTTAGGCTTTCATTAATCAAAAGTAATAAGCCAAAACTTAAACAAAACTAGTTAGACAATATATTTATAAACAGTCCATAAAAATATTTTATAGCTGCAAACTTTTTTCCTCTAGTGAAAATATGGCTTCCCCAAATGATTTCTACCCAAAATTAAGAAGCCAAAAAAAAAAAAGCCTCTTCCATGTTACATCCTTAAGTGTTTTTGGGTAGAGATTTCTTTGTATCAGTAGTTGCAGTGAAAGTATTGCTCTTGCATGATATAGCAGAAAAGAGTCGAATCACTAGCATGGCATGGTGAAGTTGATTCATATAAATGAGAAAGAAAACTGAAAAGACATCATTTCCTCTAGGTTTGCCAGGAAAATGGATCAATGACCCCCTTCTTTCTAAGGCTACTTGGAATCTTACTGATATTTAAGGTCTGAAATTGTCAAAATATTTTAAGATATACTAGATAAAACTGACCCACTTAAAAGCTCTGTAAGCCTTAATTAACTCAAAAACTGCTCTTCCATGCAATGGCTGAGATACAGAGAGCTCCTAACACAGACCTTGTAATATAATTTATGCAAGAGATCAATTTTTTTACTGTATTACTACTTTACAATTTATTTAATGTTATGCTTGCTGTACTCTGTGCATGCTCAACACATGAAGTTTGCAAAGATTTTTTAACAATGTGTGGCATTGTTTTGCAATAGGCAAAGAAACTCAAAAAAAGGTAGAATGATATGAATTCAAAGTAACATCCAAATCATTATGTTATAATAAATAACAGAAACAAATTTACACTGAAGGGTAGGACTAGAGAGATGAACTTACTCTGAACTCGTTTTAATGAAATATCAACTCAGAAAAAAAGTCAGACTAATGTGACTTTGTTTTCTTGATGTCCCATGTGAAACAAACTTTGAGTGTGAGTATGTTTGAAACACAGCAAATGTACATATTATACACAGGAAGCGTGGATATTTGTGGATGTGAGATAAGCGATGATTGAGGGAATCTTAAAAAAACACATTTTTAAGAAAAACCACACAGTAAACACAGCCAATTAAAACATAACCACATATCTTAGTAGCAAAATTATATGACCTCTTGTTTTTAAAAATTTTTTAAATACTTAATTCCTGCAAAAGTCCTCTTCTCTCTAAGGGATGAGATATCTTTTGTTTCCAAATAATCATTAGCCTAACATCTTTTAAACCGCTGCAAAGGCACTACTAATGCTCCTCTTACACTACTGGCAGGGCAATGCTGCAAAATGATGAGCCCTTGCTGGGAAACAGAGATTTGGTATTTTCAGTCTAAACACATCAAAGGAAGCGTTAGAAGAGAAGTCAGGGCAAAAGGGGAAATAGGGTCAATCTACAACTGCATTGTCAGAGTGGGGAGCACAACAATGAAAAGAAAGAGGGGGAAAAAAAGAAAGAACAAGGCAGAACAAAGAAGTGTCCGGGCCTGCCTTGGTTTGTGCTGGGAACTGAGATGTTATAAATTAACAAATAAACAAGGATAGGACAAGCTGTTAGCCAAGCCTCTACAGTATCCAGGCAGAGATGAATATGTGTCTTGACATATGAACTAAATCACCATAATAGGCAAGTCTGAATGTGACACGTATCTTTAAAATATTTGTAAATGCTACAATCACTCTATCCATTGTTCCTCAATTTCTAAAATTCACCTGGTTTTGTTCAAACCAGATTTTATCTGTAAACAGCAGCTGGTTTGGGCCAAATACAACAAACATATTTCACTGTATTTGGTTTGTTGCCATTCTGTTTTATTCTTTCACCAGATAACATGGAAACAGACATCCTGGAAGCTGTGACAGCTATTTAAACAATAATGGATGAATAGAGGTAGCCATTCTCTTGTCTTTGCTCTTAAAAGCAAGTAGGATAAGTTCAGACTAGTCACCAATCAAACTGGAAAATATTGATATTGCCAGGATTTGAAAGCAAGCAATAATAGCTGGCTGAAAAAAACTCTATACAGATTCCTGCCATTCTGTAATCATGTCATGCTTTTTTTGCAATGCATCTTGAGGCTTTCTGTTCTCTGCAAAATATTCCACATGTATTTGTTCCTAACACAGGCTCACTCTTACCATTTGAATGATGAAAGAGGATTCTGATTCCACTTTTTATTACCATAAATCTGGTGCATACATTTTTCTACATTGCAGAAACAATCTATTCCATTTGGCTTAGTATTATTTTGGTTTACGTTGTCAAACACTCTTTAGGACAAAGCTTTATATTTCACTCTTTGTCGCTGTTAGATGTTTCAAGTGTGAGAAACTTTTCTGTTTTAATTGATCCGTAATTCTTCATTTATATTAATGCAAAAGAACAAGGGGTCCCATAATCTCAATTGAAATATTTAATAGTTTCAGGCAGATAAAAACAAAGAAAGAAATGAACAAATAAATAAAATCCTCTTGACCAGTTTCCATACAATTCGGCTGCTTTATAGATTTGGTCTTTCAAGATTAACCCCACATGTAACTGGGGCCAATGCAAGATGACTGTGAAGGATGTTACCAACTATAAAAGGAACGTACTGAAACTTCTATAAAACTCTTATAAATATATCAAAAGAGTTATATGTATATATATTTTATAAGAGTTACACATATAAACTTTTTATATTTTTTTAATCTACAATTTATTTGTAGATAATTTTAATCTACAATTTATTCTACTTATTTTTATACAAACAACAGTTCTCCAGGACACCCAAATACTCTGAAATTAAAACATTTGCAGCTGGAAATCAGGAAGGAATATCAAATATTCAAATAGACTGACTGACCAGTCAATGCTTCTGTAACACTTCAAAGAGGCTGGTGCTCTCACAGTAAATAATACCATTGCAAATGCTGTCCACTGAGTTCTGCTTCTTGGATTGGCATGTTTGCCTAAGGACTTTGGGAGTAGCAGCTCTCTTATAATGAAATATGACTAAAAATTAAAAACCTACATGGGAAGGATCACAGCTATTAAGTTTCTTGAATGTCTATGTTACAGAAATTGGCTTTGCACCTGGTGCAGTTGCATATATTTGTGCAAGTAGGTCTTACAGAACCCATCCATCTTTGTATCAAGTCTGCCATTGTGGCCCATTTTCCCAAGTGGCATGGCTTCCAAATATGTGCACCTTCCCTTGATGTAAAGAACTACACAGGAAGAAAAGGACATAATAACTTCATTTTATGTGTCCACTTTGGAGGTAGGTTCAGGTTGGCAGGACTTTCTTGCCAACAGTAAGACTCATATTTCCTGACAATTCTCTGAGATTTTAACCACTGAAAACTTCATGTACTAACTGGATGCTTTTCCTTCATGGGGAAAAAAATTCAATTAATAAATTTCCATTATTTCTTTAATCCTTCTAAAGAACATGCAGATTTACAGATGATCTCTGCACATCATTCTTCACTACTGCACAGGATCATTGAGAATACTGCAGTTGGAGTTGCCTCCATAATGGCATATAAGAGGCAGGTGGAGAATCAGTTGAACAAAACTTTTGGGATCAGTCTATCTCCAAGGTTTAGTGGTACCCCTTCTATGCTGATACCTTGTAAGCCAACTTACCTATAAGCATAGAGGAGGAAAAAAAGGGATGTATTGCTGGCTGGAATAAGGACATGGAGGGCTGGAAACAGAGAGAACTTGACAAAAGGCAAGGAGTAATCAAGAAGTGAAGGAAAGAGAAAGTTGAGATTATAGGCAAGGACACTCATGGTGGCCAAACGCTTTGGAAAGGAATAA
This sequence comes from Zonotrichia albicollis, assembly GCF_047830755.1. Taxonomy (NCBI): domain Eukaryota; kingdom Metazoa; phylum Chordata; class Aves; order Passeriformes; family Passerellidae; genus Zonotrichia; species Zonotrichia albicollis. Next base: position 78,294,902 of record NC_133820.1, read on the forward strand.
TAGGAGTGGGATTATGAGGTGAAGGAGGAGAGGAGAAAGACTGCCCAGGAGCAAGAAATTTATATTGACTCAACAAGAAATAAACAAAACAGCTAAACTGTTGTTTTTCACATACAACAGATTTTACACAAATAATTCTTGTGGTATTTCAAGAATTTTAGTTGAATGTAAGTGACATTTACAGCTGTCAAAGCAAATATATAAAACACATTCTCTAAAGATCGCATATTTTAATTTGTTAAGGAATTATGGGTACAGCATGACTAAAAATGAATGGAAAGAGCTGGTAATAGATATTCAAAAAGCAAAAATGTAATTAGTGGTGATGTTCCAGCTGTGAGGATTTCTTCAGGCTTTTTGGACTAGATCAAGTTGAATTTATTCTTCATTTTACATGTCCCTAGGAGGGCCTCAGAGTCAATCAGCACAACTTATCTAATTTTCTCTTTCAATAAAAGGATTATTTTAATAACCTTTATCTTATTTTGCAGCCTATTACTGATTAGGGCTGGGTCAGCCAGTATTGGCTTATTTATTTATTCTAAGGATTTCACAATATTCTAGAAAAAAATTATCATTCCTATTTTTAAACAAACATATTTTACCATAGAATGGAATGTTAAAATGCCAATGGTATTTCTGTTCTGTGTACTTTGGCATCATAACACATAACAGGCAAAACAAAAAATTACATGGTTTCTCTGTCCCCATAATAAAAAGTATCCTGTTTACTCACAGATTTTTTTCACACAATTTTTTAATGATTGATCACAAAAAAAGAAGGAATGGGATAGTCAGGAATGATTCTGTATGTACCATAAAACACATATAGCTTCAACACCTGACAGTAACAATCATTAACTCTGAAGAAATTAAGAATTTAACTCTGAATTTGTAAAGATGAAATTATTGTTAAAAGATGACATGGTTGTTAAAAAGCTATTCTAAATATTTTTATTACATTTTCACAATATATTAGTATAAAAAGAAGGCATTTTATAATTTTATGACCTGCAGTTTTTAATTGTAAGAACTATACCCATTATTTCTTTTTTAAAGATCCTTATATGATAATGGCAAGAATCAGATGCAGGGTATGGCCATCTGTGCTTTGGGCGCTGTAAAAATATAAATGTATTTTACTGGTTTATGTCAAACATCCCAATTAGTACTCTGCTAACTCCACTCCACCAGCCAGGCAGCAAAGTGCTAAAAAGAATGTTTGTCAGCTTTGTAGCAATTCTATGAGAACTGCTTAGATGCCTATATGCACACAGAGGGCTCTGCAAATGTGTTTCCCTATGGGTTCACAAGAGTCCTCCTTCTCAGCTTCTTCCAAAGTTGCATTGAGGGGTGACCACGATCATCTATGCAGTAAAGGGATATTTGGTTAGGACATCAAACCCCAACATTGACAAAACCAGCTATTTAATCTCTTTATTGTGCTGGCTCAGAAGCTGGCTCCCTGATCATATCTCCAGCTTTCCTAATATATGCCGAATCAAATGATCAAGGCAAGTATTTTCAGTCTAAGCTAAATTCCTGATTAACATCAAACTTCAAATTAGGGACTGGACTTTAGGGCTGCATAATGAATGTATTGTAAACCAAACCTCACATTTTCAAAATTATGGACATAAATATGCACAACTCAACTGAAAAAAGCAATACACAGGCAATGCATCCACAGTATGCATACTTATTTTTGTGCTGCCCATTCCTCCCTGTAACTGCCTCCATATGGCTACTGCAAAATGCAGAAAAGAACATTATAGACAATATAACAATTGCATTTTGCTAGATTTTATTGGATCATTTCAAGGGCCACATGATTTGTATTAATAATCCTCCAGACATGTTTCATCAAAGTTGAAAAGCGTCTATTATTGGGGGATTTAAGGTGATTTAAAAATAAGGAATATCAACAACATTAGCATTCTTTTCATTGTCATCTAAAATAACAGCACTCCTCTTTTGTAAATGTAACAGTAGTAAGAAGGAAGTTTTTTATAAGAGCACAGCTGGTAACTTGTAATTCTCTGAAGATGAAGGGTTTATGTTAATTCCTGGAACTGCATTGTATTCACACTACTTTCCTTGGTCTATGTTCAGTTAATATTTCTAATATTCATCCTCTTCAGAAAAAAAACAAAAAGCCAGTGTTTTCAAGCAGTCCATATCAAGCCATGTTGCAATTATGGGGGCCTGAGTATTAATGCTCCTGCTACCTTGTCACATGGCACATGTTCTTGGTAATCTGCTGACAGCATGAATCAGATGCCCAAAAAGAAAATGAATATATGGTAATGCGTCTGAGCAACACTCGTCAGCTGTCATTCATTCAGCAACTCATAACCTGTCCCATACCCTCATCCCCAGAGTGCTGGCAAGCAGATGAGGTTGACCAAGCATGCTTGGCATCTGGTGTAAAGTGGCAGCACAGAAGTCAGCAGTACTGCAGTTCACAAATAAATGTCAGAGAAGTTCAACAGAGAAGGCAAAAGAGGTTTAAACACTTCTCATTTATGGCAACTTATACTGCTCATCTGTCCCAGCAGAAAAATGTTTATCTGGTCAGAACATGTAAAACTGGATATATTGATTAATATAACTGCTTTGTTTAAGTGAATATTCTTACAGAATACTCTCATGTTTCTTTTCATGAAAATGAGAAATCTCATATTTTGATAAATACGTAAAATGTCCAGGAACACTGCTTTTTGCAGAAAAAAAAAACAAAACAAAAAATCATATATGCTCATATTCTCTTCATTTTCCTGCATGATCATATTAACTGCCCTTAATTTTAATAACATCTTTAACAAAAGGTATACTAGTAATTACCTCTAATGTTTGGACTTATAACACAAGGACCAGTGAATAAGATGACCAGCTTAAAATGCACAACAAACAAGACAGAAACATGTTAAGGAAAGCTGTTCCTGAGATTTTGGCTTGCCAAAATTCCTGCCCTGTATGTATTAGTGCCAAAGATGCCAGTAAAATAAAATAATCAGGAACCAAATCAGATGGACTCAGGTGACACAGCTGTATGGGGCTACTGGGCAATAGGTTCAGGAATTTGTGAACACACAGTGAAAAGCTTCAAATGCTTTGGAAATGCAGGGGAAGGAGCTATGCTTTGAAAACAAAGTACTGAAGGGATGGTGCTGGTCCAGGCCTGCAGTCAGCCTTCTGAGAAGTTAAGGGAACAGGTGTTCCAGCATCAGAAGTTCAGCAGAGTGTCCAATCTTTGCCTGGGCACACAAATGGCAACACACACTTTTTACAGGAATATGTGATCTAGTAACTCCAGGTCTTAACTCTCTTCACACCTAATACACCAAGCGTTACTGAAAACAGAAGGATGTGAAGCATCCTGTTTTGACAAACTCTCACCAGGAAGGGTACAAAAGGAGTGAGCTGTCTCAATATCATGAAGCAGAGGCTTCCTTTTTGCAGCTGAAACACCAACATTTGCATAAAATAGTATATTTAACTCACTTTTTCCAAATTACTACACAATATTTTTTGTAGCAGATATAATAAACACCCTTAATGCTTCTGTCTATGGAATGGTTCCAGTACTCAGATGCAAATGTTGTAGACAATAATCGATGTACACAGTTTGGATTATATGGTTATGATATCCTAATAGAAATTTGGCTGTCTGCCTTTGGGAGTTCAATATGAGCTTCATAGTTTACAGCATCAGAAACAATCCTTTACAATATTATAGCCACATTTCTCAAACCATTGGCTATACATTATATCCTAATATCTGATTTTCACAGAAATCCATAATAATAAACAAACAAAACTCCTAAACCCCAGAGTGCTCAGAAACAAAATTCAGAATGAAAAGGCATTTTACATCTGATATGATTTCTCTTGCAATTCATTCATCAAACATCTGCAACAAGCTGCCAGAACATGTCCATTAGTGAGATTTCTATGGCATTCACTAGCTTGATGCTCACTGATAAAATAATGTAGAAGTTCTATCTCTAATGTTTTCTGCTCCATTTCAGGCATCCACTTTAAAGTGAGATTTGGCCTGCATATGTTTTCATGTCTTGGAATATGTAATTTATGCTAATATATCAGAATACATATTAGAGAACACAAAAAAAAATCCTTTATGTATTTATGCATTATGAGTCACATTCAGCACTGATTTAAGATAAAAAATAGTTTGGAGTCATCATGTAACATCAGTTTGGTCTACATTAGCTACAGAAAATTAAAGTATCCTATACAGCAAGCATGCCACACACTTGCCAGTAAATTAAAATCTTTTTTTGGATCCAGTTTAAAACCTTCATGCAAATTAAATATTTTGTTCAGTCTTTTATCAGCATCATATCATAATATCAAGGAAATATGCCTTGAATCTCCACTATAGGGCCAGCTCTTCTTCCTAATTTTGTTTCAAAACTTCTGTAACTGTTTCAATGTTTATGCCAATAATGTAATTGAAAAATTCTTTATTTTAATCCTGAAGCAATTATAAATGTTATGTAACACAAACAAAACACAAATCCCAAGAGCAGTTCAAAGGTTCTCTAAGACTTTACAAAATTTATGTATGCGATAATTGCAAATAAACAAAACAGAAGTCAAAAGATCTTTAGCAATATTGTACTGTGAAAACAGTTACTGTCTAAACAAACTGAAACAGACTGCACAAGCTTTATTATCTCAACCTGATGATATCATTATATATTTAAGGATAATACTTTTATTCTGTATCCCGATAACAGGTTGGCTTTTAGCCTGTCTAGTAAAAACAAAAATCCAAGAGCCACATCAGGAAATGACCACCCTGCATGGTTTTGTGAACTCCTGCACTCAGAAGACTGAGACAGCAACTTAGTGATTTTTTTTTGTTCAGATTTTGAAAAGGAAGTCAGTGCTACTGATGAAAGCTGGTTGCATACCAAATTCTAGTGCAATTTGAAAATATTTAGCACAATGAGTTCAAAAGGTAAAATCCAAATTCTTTATTTTCATGATAACTGTCTTTGTCTTCTCTTTGTCCTAGCTGTTGCACAACTCAGCTGATTCTACTACTTCCTGCACTTTCTTCTTACCTCTCAAACACTTTCCTCAGTAGCACTGATTGATTCTAAAGTCTCTTTGTTTCATAGTTTCTTCCCCTTTCAAGACATGAAGAAATTAGTTTGCTTGTTGAAATTGCAGGACCAGACAAGAAAAAAATGCAATTAGAGAAAAGGAAAAGACTGTGACAGAAATCTGAAGGGAAAAGTCAGTCTAGATTACCTCTCTGTTTACAGAATAAAACAGATCTTGACTTCTTTTCTCCTTATTCATTCTCACATATAAAACTCATTTTCTCATATAAAACTGCGAAAAGAAGATCTGAATCATTATTAAAACAGGTAAGAAAAAAAGAAAATAAGATTTTAAAAATAAATCTTTAATTTATGCTCTTTTTTTACTGTATTTTGATGAAATCATAGCTGAAGTGGTCCTGATTGGATTTTTGCTTTTTTTTTGCCAAAAGTCTCAACCCAACCAAACCAATCAACCAACCAATCAACCAAATAAAACTAAAGAAAATACAGACATGTTTGCATGGGAACATGCAAACATGTAGGAAAGGTCAACATTAGGTCCAGTGGTTTGAAAGATTTTTCTGTCCTGCTTTACTATGTCTTTTGTCTATAAAGAAGAAACCACTATGCAACATCACACTCTTCACAGAGGGACAAAAGTTGAAACAATGACCTTATCCTATGCTTAATTTCAATTCCTCAAAAGATTAAGAGTACAGAAGACATTTCTAAGTCCAGGACTTGCCTCACAATTCTTGCACAGTGTGCTAAATTTGTTTTTCAGGTTAAGAACAGGACGGAAAAGAAACCCAAGGGAACGTATTCAGAGAAACTGCTTTAACCCTATCACTATTTTTGGATGTTCTGTCTTTGTACAGCATTAAGGGTGGCATTGGACAGTCCCATTATACAACAGATGTTAAATGCTAAGTAAAAAAGTCAGTTGTAAATGATTGATTGTCCTCTTTACTATTTCAAAATAAGCCCTGATTATTTATATAGTTTTGGTCACTGCTTGAAAGCATTATATAAACCTAAACAATTGATCCATTTTTCAATGGATTTTGTGTGTAATGTATTATGTATGTTTTTACATTCTTCTGTGTAAAAGGCCCTGGTGTACAAGAAATGTTTAGAGTTTTGAGTGCTCCACCCAGTCCATATGGTAAGTTTGCTCTGTGTGTGAAACCTACCTTTTTCCACCAGGCCCATATGGCAGGCTTAAGCTAGCCAGGGCCTTCAATCCTCCATAGGGGCCATATGGCAAAGAGAGCTCAGTGAACACTCCTTGACCTTCTATTAATATTTTACATTTCTCTAGCACATGCAGACATATATGAACTGATCAGACTGAGCAGAAAACAGTTGGCTCCTGAAACTTCTTTAGTCACATAACCAGTACACCTATGACAACAGAGTAATAGATGTGCAATCTTTTTTTTTTCAGTTCTATTAAAAACCTGAGAAGTCAAATGTAAAATTTATCAAATTGTTTTATAAACTCATCTAATAACTTTAAATATTTTGACAAACTATTATTTAATTATGTTAACAAACTGGTACACATTAATACTGACATTTCACTACTAGTCTTTAATAATACCTTACCAGAATAACCAACTCCCTTGGACTCACCTACTAACAAAGGATGCATGCTATAGATAGTGAAAGCATTTATTTCAAGATTCAGCTCTGTGCTGCCCTACTAATAGCAAGTTTTGATCAGGCTACTGCTCTCTTACTGCATAAATGAACTGGCAATAAACAAGAGAAAGAATAACTCTATTGACACTAAACCACGTGTAGAGAGTCACATGTAAATAAGTCACATGTGAATAAGTTACTATTTCTTCCAGGCACAATACCTCTACTCTTAGTAGAGTAAAAGGAAGAGAGCATGGTCTGAGAGTCATAGTATTTTCCTTCTACTGCCTGTACATTTCCTGAAAACGTAGAATAAGACGTCAGAACATGAGTAAAACAGTTGCATAGGGTTGTATGACAAGGCACATGGATTTAAAATCAAATGAAAAAAAAATAGCAACTTTAAATCATAATCCGTACTTTCAAAGCAATTATGCTAAAATTGATACATTGTTCTAATGTTTACAACTTAATTCAAAGCTTTGCTGTAATTCTGAAGTAATTTAGGAACCCTCAGCATCTTATTTATACAGGAAAGATGGAAGCAATTTATAACATGTTTATGAAAGTTTTATTGTACCTACAATCTGATGTAAGAAATGTAACAATATTCCCCAGTAGTAGAAATTTTACAAACAAATTTTACTTACTTGCAACTCAGAACATTAGGAAATATAAAAATGATAATATATGGTTCTTATTCACAGGATTTATAGGGCTTTCATCTGGTTTCCTCTTGTTTCAGTTCATGTAAATAACCTCTAGGTTGTCACATGAATATTCAAATATCGCAAAGAACGATCAGTGTTGAAAATAAATATCATAAAGAATTCAGAACAAGCACACATGTACACGCTCTCACAGTTTATTTTTGTATATAGAATTTATGTTTTGCTCTGCAAACAATCAATAAAACATAGAAGAGTTTTCCACAAGGAATTTCTCTTCTCATTTCAAAGGAGCCAAATAATAAGAAGCATTTTAAGAAACTAGAAGTATTTAATTAAAGAATAAAAAAGGCTAACTACTAAGTTCATGCCTCTTCCTCCCATCCTCCTGTTTTTCACCACTGCCAAATACAGCTAAATAAATGGGGGAAAAAAAAGGATCAATCAATTTCAAGGGTTAAAAAACATGGCCCCAAACTCTTTTGACTCTGACTTTCCATAGTATATAGCTTCAGTATCCATTTATCCCTTTTGTTTCAGTAGCTCTTTTTTTCATATGTTCTCTATATATTGTCTTTTTCATGTTCCGTTTCGGTTTCCAATTTACAACGTATAGGAACAGACTTCTAATTTTTGCATAATTTTTGTATATTTGCATAATTGCTCATGAAAGCAGATATACAGAGCTCACTTTGTGGTCAGTAGGGTTTAGGGACAGCCTAAAAGAGATGAAGGGTAGAATTCCCCTGTCTGGATTATCCAGTGTGCCATGGAAGAAGCACTCTCTAGACAAGGACCAAATTCTCAACACAATGAAGAAGAGAAGGTAGGTATCCATCAGATGCAGCTCTTGGACAGCACCTAAACTTTAGCAGCAAGATTCCCCATTTTGAGGCTTCTGAATGCACCATCTTCATTCCATGAATCACACAAAGAACTAAGAGGACTATTTTAGTGGCCTGAGTTTCAACAGTATAGATCCCACTATATAATTTGGAATGTAATAGAAAGGAAGATACATTTTTAGATAAATAGAACAATCAAATGTTTATTTGTTTAATGGAATTTAGAGATGGAGAATCTAGTCATAATTAAAATTATGATGCTCCTAAATCCTTGTCATGTTAGTATAGCTCACAATTTCAAAGACATTCTTATAAAAGTATAAATTGTAATCTTATGCTTTATACTTTCTTACTGAATCAGCAGCTTCCTCTTTCAGGAGTACATGTTAAATTAATTGATCATCTCAATTAAATTCTTTATACATACATATAAAGTAAGAAAAGCAAAGAACTTGAATTCATAAATATAATTCAGTGGGATTTTGTTAAAGTTTAGATGTATAGATTTGTATTTGAAATCCTCTGAAGGTTACAGGGTGAAACCTTCCAACAATATCTCCAAGTCTTCAGGGACCAAATCCCATTACGTGGAGTTCAGTGAAGAGGGTAAACACTACCATAAAGAAATACAAATTGCACATATTTCCCATTTAGCCGGTGTCACAGAAGTTCACCATTTAGAATTCTAACCAGTTAGGACTTATTCTTGGAGGTCAAGTACCTTGTGAACCTTGTCATCTCACTGATGACATCATATCCCATCCGTCAATTCTTTCAGGAGCACACTTGCCATCTGCTCAGCATGCTATAATAACTTATTAGACATATTCACAGGGTAACAATCTGTACAATGACACTGTTATCTTAATGCTGGCACATAGAGAGATAGCAGCCATCGTTCCCCTGTCACAGCACAATTATTCTACCTTCTAACTTTAAAAGAGAAGTTACTTTGATATTTTAACTTCCTATTAAATCACTCAGAAAACAATGAATTCTCATCAGATATATGTTTAGGATTTTGTGGAGTTTTTTTGACTGGACACTGATAAAACGAGGCTATGGCACAAAATACCAAGTTCAGTTTAATAAAACTACTTTTTACCTTGAAAGTTTCTGTAGTCATGCTCATCCTTTGGAGTGCAAAATAAATAAAAGCACCTACAATACAATCATGTACATACAAGCAGCACTGAAATCCAACTTAGTCTTTGCAAAAATATTGACTTTCTAGATCTAATATTGCTTTTCATCTACCTGTCTAAAAACATCTATTCTTTCTAACAGCAATTGCTAGGTAGAAATAAAATATGCAGCCAAAGTGCTAATACTAAACCTTAGCACTTTTTGAAATCTAAAAGCAATGTGAAATTTCATAGATGTCTATATATATTTCTGCAGCTTTTGTAAAGCACGTTAATACTGAGCATGCTTAGCACAGCTGTTGTCACAGCACTTCTGACTAAATAGAAGTCCACTATAAATCTCCCTTGACCTCAAAAAATATTTTCAGAAAAAGGGCAATATTTATTTTGCATTACACAGGATTCATCCTCTGTTCCTTCCTTTGGCTCGTCATTTATTCCAGCTTACACTGTGATCAACATTGTACTAAAATAAAGTCAAGTACAACAGCCGCTCTCTGCCCATCAAAACTCACAGACGTCTGCCAAGCACTTGTAACAGCTGGTGTTACATTAATTAGTTTAAACTATTTATTTCATCCATCTCCAGAGCAGATTGAGCAAAAACATTAGAGATTATTCTAGCATCTGTAAGTGCCCTGCAAACATTAACCAACCAAAGTTAAAATATTAGTCATTAACTTACAGTATATGTAAGACTCTACACATTTATTGTACATTTTTTAAAAATCTGCAGTTTAGCATAGCTCTAGGAAGTTTTCTTTCACTGCCTTTTTAAAAATCTGACTTTAAACTTTTATAAGACTTTGTGCCCATAAAGTTTCTTTCAAAAAAAAAAAAAATTATTACTAGAAAGCTATTATAATTCCTGTCAGCATGGACCATTAAGCAATATATGACAGGGACTGGGTGACTCAGTGGATTAGTCAGAGGTTTTATGTCCACTGTTGGAATCCAGCCCTAAATACGGTGATCAAAACAGTGTTATCAAACGGTTGTAAAAATCTCAATTAAAATCACTCCTATAGCATCTCCTAAGTTTTTAGTGGACAACATAATAGTTCTTTCACTATTGACAGAGTTCTCACAACTATCTTTTTTCTTTTAATAGGCTGAGAATGGATGCTGGCAGAAGAATGTTGATTATAAGAGGTCCTAATGCCACATTCCCTACTGAAATGGCCCAGAAACAGGAGCCAATGCAAGGATGGCAGGAGTAGGCTCACAGCCACTGTCCGTGGGCTCACCTCCATCAAAAATATAAAGCTTCCAACCTTGCTCAATGAAATGAAATACTTAATGTGAGAATACTGATTTTTAATGCTTAGGGCTCAAAAAGGAAATTAAAGTCCTGTGCAAATGCTTAAGGGGTAACTCCTTCCTCAAAGAATTCATCTGTAAATAAGAACAGAGGGAAGCAGAGGCACACAGTTGTGAAGTGCTTTGCCCAAAGTCACACAACAGGTTATTGGCAAAGCCTGAAGAACAATCTAAATCTCCTGACTCCCACCTCGTTCAGGTATACTGCTTCATGAGTTTTCCCAAACAACATCAAAATCCAGTAGTTCGCTTGCAGAATAAAAAGCAGGTTCATGCATATATAAAGTTTATTAGAATCAGACCCTTATATGTTAATGTCCTCAAGACTGATGAGATTTTTTTTCAGAATTATAACATTAAATTGCATATTGTAATAATAATTTTTAAAATTTAGTTACTGAAATTAGCATTCAATTTAATTAAATGCACCTAAAAATAGTATTCTATTTTATCAGTTTGGAAAGCTACATCTACCCTCAAAATATTTGCATTGGCAAACAAAATGAATTAACAGACTCAGTTTCATTATCTGAACAGTAAAGTGAAAAAAGCATTCTGACATTTATGTTAAGAAGCAACACAGATCCTGATGCTGTGATATTTCAGCTCTTTAAAGCTCTTCCGCTTGCTATGACTTTCTGTGGCCATGCAGAAATGACTGCAAGTGATGGAAATTGAAGCAAAAGCTATCATCTATATTCACTTTCCAGTCCTATCCTTTCTCCCCGAAACAAGATTTTTTTCCTCTTTGCTTCATTCTTCATATCTCTCTTTCTCTCTCTGCATGTGTGTATGTGAATACATGTATGTGTATGCATGCATGTATGTACTTATGCATATATTTAGATACTTACTGGGATTTTTACCACCCACTGCACAGTGGCTCCTCTGACTTACTCCCCCAGCCAAAAAGGCAGGGGCATAGTTAATGCCAAACTTGCTCCAGACCATGCAAGTGAAAGTGCCAAAGCATATATAAGAATGGCCTCCTCAAACAATACTAACAGCTCTTTTTCATGCTCACTCTTTATTGGCCTCGACAGACAGCAAGAGACAGACACTCTTTTCTATTCTTAGGTTCTTAGAATTTATAACATGCTACATCTGCCACATATCTGTTGGGTTACATGGGTTCTGCTATTCAATTATCCATTTTTATTTTTATTTTTAGTACAAGGACCATTGTTGAAATAACTTGTTGGACAGCCTGTTCTTAAAAGGCAAAACTCACAACAATCACAAAACTTGTGATCAGATGAGACAGTGTTCTGACTTAAATCCTCTCTTAGAAAAAAAATTATATTACCCTAGTTCTTCCCACTTCTAAAAAATAACCTAAAAAGGTATACTGAATCTCATCGCAGAATAAGAAACGCCTGATTATTTAACAAATGCCCTTCAAATGATTAATTTTAGAAGCTTGTTTTAATTGGGGTTCTTAACTAATGCTAACTTAACTAACAGATCACCAGGTTCTGTTTTCATTTACACCACAACTGAGGTGCAAACCAAGGCAGCAGGGGCCCTCACAGAGACCTCAACTCTCCCTTCAAACTGAAAGAGTACATTTCATTACAAAATCTCTGTGTATAAGATTTCTTGCATTCTCATTTTTTTCATTAGTATTACATGGCTCAATTTTTATTTTCTAAATACAACTCCAATACAACTGCATTCAACAGGAAAATGTTAGCATGCTCCCAGTTCAATATTCTGCTTTACCTCTTGCAGTTAAAATGTATAAAAGCTACTGGCCAATTTGGATTTTTTTTCTTCCTCTCTTTATTTTTCATTGTAAAATTCTTCTTTATGCAATAGCAAAGTTAATTGCTAAACTTTGTTACAGAACCCTTTGTTCTTGCTGAAGTCACTTTGCTTGTCTCTCCTACTGTAAGGACACCAAATCCTAAAAGCTGGCAAGAATGCATATGTTTATTTCACCATTGCTCTGCAATTACTGAATGCCACTTAATTATAGCAACAGATGCTCGAGTGTAGGAACCAGAAAAATCAAACGCCTCATTTCCAGGTTATTTTTTTCCATTGCTTCTGCCAACAGCAGATGTGTGAGCCCCTTGTGCTCTGGCGTAAATACTTATCAAATCCTAACAGGTCACCTATGTCACAAACAACATTTCAGATGCAACTGTTTCACCTGATAATAGGCTCTGAAAATAAAACTGTGAGCTGTAAATACAATGTATTCGGAATGAAATGCCATAATGTGAAATTGCTTTTTCTCCAGCTACAACAGAAGTCCTTGACAGTTTTTGGCAGTGATAAATCACCCTCCCATTAATTGTCTCCTCTCTCATTGTGAGGTGAGCTGCTAAAAGGGGCAGTCAACAAAAATGACTTAAAGGACAAATTTTGGCAAAAAGACAATGAAGAAATCTGTCATTGCTAAGCCTCCAGTAAACTGTCATGAAACAATCAAAATATATGTAGCTGAAGTGTTTATGTCTTTGTTAGAAAGGTTATAGGATGACAAGTTTATAGTTAAAACAGGAAGCTTAGAGGGACCAAACTTGCAGGCCCTTGAGTCACCATTTCTCCAAGTGTGTTCTTTGAAATGGTATGCAAATCCTATTAGGGCTTCAGTTTACACTGTGTTTGATAGTCTTAACGACCCTATTTTCTGACTTTTCTCCCCCCTCACCCCAGACAACAGAAAGTCCCTGCGAAGCCATGGCACTGGCTATAGTAATTCTTGCCCCCAGTCTGAAGATCCTACCTTCCAGTGATTTAAGCCAGAGAAAAAGACACTTAGCACCGCACAGACTCTGACCTTTCCTCGTAACCCCTCCAGCTTCTGGTGTGCTAATCTGAGCAAGACCCTGTCCCTGAGTGGTTTCCACGCTCCCAGAAGCAGCTTTCGCTTGCTGCAGAGCAGGCAGCACTGCCAGCACCCACGCGCGGGCCCGAGAGCGAGGCGTGCGAAGCCATGTCTGCTACCTTCCCCTCAGAAATGGCACTCCCCATGACTCAGTCACCTCGCCTGGCTCCCGTCTGCAAAAACCTCTTCCGCGCTGCAACTCTTCTACAGACAGAACAAACCAGAAGCTCTTGCCTCAGGATTTTGCTCTGTAGGAGAAAGAGTTCAAAATTTGGCACTAATTTAACTTTTTTTCTTTTTTTTTTTTTTTTTTTAGGGCTGCTAATATGTGAAATGCAGGGAGATGGCTACCAGTCTTTCCTGCCCTCAGACTCCCCCACCTCAGGGGCATTCAAACAGCAGATGGTATTTTTAAAGACCACAGGTTAGCCCTTCATGTAGGAGGGGTAGGGGATGCTTGTCAGATCCACACCTCCAGAAAGGGCAACATTTCTCCTTTTAGAAACAACATGATGCTGTCATTTTATAATTAAGGTTGTTGTTTTTTTATTATTTCATTTGATGAGACTGGGAAGGGAAAGTATTCTGAGAACTAAAAAAAAGGAAGAAGAAATTTCTGTTTACCTGTCAGCAGATGGTTGGAAATTTACCATAAGCAAGGTTAGAAAATGATTTGTTACTAATATGCCTGTCAAGGGCAACGTCTGGAGTTTGGTTTTATATTTATGTTTGTAAGAAAATTACAATATAAATATAAATGAGTTGCATCAGGTATTTAAACTAGACTGGACAGGGCACTAGAAAATATATGTCGGGAACATTTCCCGCACCAGCAGGAAGATGAACTAGGTGACCTAGCATGTCTTTTCCACCACAGACTCCTACCATTTCTGTATTAACCGAGGATGATTGATACCAAATATCCCTTTATGCTACTACCCCTTTTCATTTTGCTGCATATTTGTATGCTTCTAGGGGAGTTGATATTTTAGGAGAGCAGCTATGGGGAAGTACTGAAGGGGATTCTTCATCCCGATGGCTGAGAACTGAGGAAGGTCACACAATAGCTTGTGTAGCCATAGCAGCTTTGTTGTCATGGCATGAGAATCCTACGCCAGTTCTTCTACTTTTACAAAGGAGCAGTCATCTAACATTGTGAGGTGTTTAATGTAAAGCCTGCTTTTTTGACATGGTTATCACTAGCTATTTTGTGTCCAGACATTTACACAGACCTTGTGTTATCCGTGATTTATCCCCAACCCGTGTTCCTCAATTGTGCTTAAACATGGTTATAGTTGTAGTAAATCATATGTTGAAACACACAACTAGAAGGAAGGAACCATATAGTTATCACTAGCACTGGGACATTAAACAATAATACTCCACTGAGCACCAGCACCATCAACAAGTTTCTATCAGCCTGGTCCTGCAGTCCTAACACAGGTATGTCCCCTTTCCCCTCATCCCCGTCTTCCATTTGGAACTCTTTCAGCAGTCACTTAGAGACCACATTATAGGGTCTCTGAAGTCTGAAAATTACTACCAGCTCAAATTTTAAAAACCAAACCAACCAACCAAAAAAAGCCAAGTGTCAACATACACTTTGGAAGAATACTCTGAATTTTGCCAGGAAATTACACAGCTTGTCTTTCAAACTGAAAAAAAACCCATAGTGACAGAGTCTATATGAACATTATATTAAAAACTAAGAATAATCCAAAAACAGGTGGAAGACATTTCAGGAGACAAGAGCTGTCTTCTAAAAGAAAATGTAGACTAATGAGGAGAAAACTGAGAAATTTCAGAGATTCCTAGGTATGCTCTAATCGTGTGTGACTTAAATTTTGATAAATGTACTCTGTGTACATAAAACATCTCTTGAATGACAGAGAAGGAGAAGAAATAAAGTGATTGAAGTTTTTTGTTTTCCTTTTTTTTTTTTTTTTTTTTGGTGATGAGCCAGTTTGAGAGCTTACTGTGAGCATATGGAGATAGCATATTTGCAAGTCCATCTCTGGAGGATTGCAAAAGGCCCTTAGCTTGTGAAAAACAGCAATGTTATTTTTTTTAACGTTCCCTATATTTAGAGATTAAATCGCTCACTGCACAAACCCATTTGGAACAGGCGAGAAGGTGAAAAGGATAATCAGTACAGTCACTGGTCCGTGTTTCCTAAACGCTTTTGAAAACATTACTGTGTGCAGGCATAAAATTAGCGGCAGGACCTTAAAAAGGCTGGCATTTAGCATGACTTTTTGGAAAGTGACACCCTCATTTTTTTCTTGTAGGATATCATTAAATTTCAATCGCCCTATGGCAGTGCCTTTCCATTAATAACCAATTCACTGTGTCACTTTGGCTCTCCTTTGAAATAATGAGCCTTTGCTTCGCTTTAATAAATTTAAACATATTCTCAAGGCCAGGGAAGATAGGAAACCGCAGATGGGCTGAGAAAAACACGATTCATAAATCCTTAACTGCCTGAGATCGTTGAGAGCAAAACAAAGTAACACTCGTAAAATATTAAACAATCCCAGCTGTATGAGTGAAGCTTCATTAACAAAAATGGACTATTTACTGCCTTCAACAGAGCCTGTGGGTGGAAAGATTCAGAGAAATCTTCTTTAGAAAAACACTGTCATCCTCATTTTGATTCTTTAAGCAACTGATGGTATGGTAGATACTTATTTTGCATGGCCATATGCAGAAACATTTTAGCAGAAAATTAATGATACTCTGATTACATTAAATACCACAAATCATGCTTCATCATATAAGCAGGAGTGAAAGAAAACAGAGGAATTTAGCAGATATTTTATCCTTGAAGAATTCACATGCCAATAGAAGTAAAACATGACAAACTTTATTTAAATCATAAGGGACTTCTCTAGCACTCTAAAGTAAACACAGCAGTATGAATAACAGCAGAGAAATCAAGCAATGCCATTGCTTCTGCTGGGAAGATTTGGCTATTTATTCTATGCTGTTATACTTCTTCTTGCTTTAACCTTTATTAACATGCAGCTGATTTCGTTTATACACCTATTTGGTACAAAAGGAGAAAAGTCTTTTTTTCAGGCTTTCATGTCTACCATTTATTGAAATTTGACCAGAGTTCTGCTCAGATAAGGAAGGCAGGCTCTGACTTTGGTTTTAAGTACACAAAGCCAGACACTTAGATACATGTAGCTGATTTTGTGCTGCCCAAATCACATACACAAACTCCCCTGAATTAAAGGAAGAAGTTGTGAAGAAGACAGCTCTTGCCTCTCAGGTCTGGCTCTCGCTCTATCAGTTCTTTGCCTCCCTGTCAGTCCTGCCACTTCCTTTTCCTCACCTGCTCTGAGGCACTGGGGACCTTCTTTCCAGCTACAACTTCAACATGTACCCCCAAGAATAGCAGCCTACATGCTCCTAAATCCCCTTTCAAGCTCTATTGAAACTTAAATTAAAGCTAACAAGGTTTGTTTATTAATACATATTTGGAAGATTAGGAAAACAGCCATAAGGATAGCACAGAATTTTTGAAGTGTCTACAGCAAGAATAACCTTTCATGGTATCATGGAGGGTTTTTTCTAAGCCAAGAATTGCATACAAGTTTAAAGAAGAATAGAGATCAGTGTCAGTTTACTAAATGCTAAGAACCTGGAAGCTCTATCTCTAAAGACAAGCTGACAATTGAGTGGACAGAATGTCAATACTTCAAACATTTCAAGGGTAAAAATATTGCTTTTTACAATCTGTGTCATATTTAATGCAAGGAAAGAATTTAGATTTTTGTTTCTTTTGCTGGCTGTCAGCTTTTTTCCCCCTTTTATCCCAGTGAAGAGCATAATTAGAGTATTTAACACAAATACATTGTGCATTTTTTTTCCCCTAGGAACAATAGTTTCAGCCTAAATGCAAATATGAACATAATAATTTTTATCTTTTCTATTTTATGTTATATTTTACTTTATCCACACTTTAAAAGAAAATAAACCACCAACATTCGGTTTATTTATTTAAAGATGCTTCTCTTATCTGTGAGAACCATTATCCTTTCTTAACACTCGAGAGGGCATTTTGACCCCTGCAGAGCCATTTCTCTTTCCTGTTTGAAAGCCTAGGAATGCACTTAGCCCCCATGGCTCCCACTGCCTTCGGTGGAAACCCTGAGCACTGCGCAGGAGTTATCACCCTATAATCATTAGAGCAGTCATTTCTGTGCTTAGCAGACCTTCACTGTAGCTGATTTGTATAATCAGGGTTAATCTGTTCTGATTGCAAACATCCACACCGTAAAGTTTGAATGCATTCACACCGATGCTCACTCAGCACAGGATGCCATCAGCACTTCCACAGAAATACACTGTAGGATTTCTCTTTGGTTTTAGGGGTGACTCCATCCAGCATAAGTAAAGCTGCTGTTCCCTTCCTTCCGTTGGATTTGGGAAGAACTTAACTTGCTGTATCATATATGAGAAGGGATGGGGTAGAAAAAACAGTGGGGTAAAGCACTGCAGTGTTAGCAGCGGCAGTGAGCTCTAACAGCAAGGTTACCTGGCTGCATGAAAGCAGCAATTAGGCTCTCTACAATAACAACCTCAGACAGACTCAGAAAATAAAAATGTATTTTCCCCCAAAGATTTTAAGTGTTGGCAGTAGAAAGGCTTTAAGTGACATGTTGTCTGATCCAATCCAGCAGAGAAAGCATTTATTCTTTTCTCTACACACCAGGACTTGTTACTACTAGTTTCGGCCTCTGCTTTCAGAAAATAAAAGAAATTTTAAAACCTAATCTTATTGGAGCAATCAGGAAATAGTGTAAACCCCCCAAATTTCACAGTCACTTGCAATTTGAACGGTAAATATAAGACAGTCAGAAATTCATTTTCCTTTCATTTAATGAAATAAGTGAAACTTTCCCTTTAAGCATATATGAAAAAATTAAATCTATGAACATAATTTTCTAATGCCCCATTCCTGCTGCAGGGGTTTTTTTCTGTTATTGTAGAATTAATACAGACTGAATGCTTCCCAATTTACAGTCTTGCAAACTAATATATAGAATGGCAGGTAATGTTTCCACAGATTTTTCCTACTGATGTGCTAGTCGTGCACACCAGGGCCTTTTTGCAAAGGATACTTTGGTGTCAGTCCTATCCATGTAAGATTCCCCTACCAGGAGTGTCTATCAGAATAACTTACTGGGTTTTTTTCTGATGTAGATACTCATCTACTCATTACTAAACTGAACTCACTAACTTAATTCTCAAAAACAACCAAAGAGCCAAAGGTTAATGACTTTTGGCCACTATCAGTTTGCAGTAGGCTTGGACTGGCCACCTAGAAGTGAACAAAACCCACCAAAAACAAGTGCTCTATGCTCCATTACCAGTGCTTTGAACCATCCAGTCACATGGATTTTGATGTTTTGAGAGGGTGAAAAGAATGCAGATTGGCATGAGAATACCACATTAATTCAGCAGTTAAATGGTTCTTTGAGAAGATTCACTGACAGAAAAAAGCAAAGCTGTCTTTCTAAGCCCTCATCCTCTTTGGACCTATACACATTTTCTGTGAAAAGTTGATTCTTTTCCTTCTTCCCTTTTTTTTGTTTTTTTCAAACAGCCTTTTATCATCTAACATGTGAAACAATTGTAATGTGAGGCATGTGAGCAGAGAGCCTTTGCCACTGGGCCCTCATAAATCTTGCCAGTTCCCAGTGAACAACACCAAATATTTGCAGCTGAGGAACATTTGGTCTGGCTTAAATTAACATATCTCAGCAGTCAGAAGTCATTAAGCTTTGCCAGTGATTTGAAACCATTTTTCCATTTCAAAAGCGACAGTGGCTGTTACTTATTTTTCTGGATGAAGAAGGTGGTAAGGAACAAAAGCAATGAAATGAAAATGGGAAATACTAATGAAAAAAAAATGATAAAAGGGCTTTGAACTGCCTTTGGTAAATTTGTTATTAAGACTCCTTTTAAATAGCAGAGCACTTACATATAAGATCAAATAATAATTCAAGATGATACACATTAATTTCAGTGGCAAATTATGTGATTTAAAGGCTGTGAAAATGTATACTTATTTTCTTCCTTAATCCCTTGTGAATATAGGCACTATCAATTTTAAAAGCTGATGAAAGCTTTAAATGAAAAACAATAATCCAACCTTTTTCAATTAAAGGCTGAAAGTGGATTAAGTACTGGGGTAAAAAAATGTGCTGTTGTGCTTTTCAAAGATCACTTCTGATATGCTCTGTTCAGATGCAGAGGGCTGGAAAAACACCTCAGATCTGAAATTACCAAAATAATTACAAGCAGACAGAAAAATTATTGGTTTTAATGTAGGTAAAATGGGAGTTCAGATCTTCCAGACTTGTTATTTCTGTATTATTTACATGACACATAACTCCTGTTCAGTTGGTAAATAAGTCATCATCTGAAAGATGATTCATGAGAACCACCCAAGGCCTGACTTGTCAGAAAAAAAATCCCAAACACTTCCCCACATTTATGCTTACTAGTCTAAAATTATACAACTCTGTCAGAAATCATGTCAAAAATGTTTCATTACAAACTCTGAAAGGTGTTTGCCAATTTATAACAAAATAAATATTGCAAGAGATTTTGATATGCACACTGATTGCAATGCAGTTATGATTTCTGACTTATATGTGAACAGCTAAACTGAATGTACTTATTCAAATTAATGGTAATTATAATTTTTCAGCCTCCAATTAGTTTTATTGATAAAGTTTTAATAGACTTGAATGTTTAAAACCCATGTTACTTTGAGAAGATACTGACTTACACTCAAAAGCATTCAAGTTTATGAAACACTACTAAAGACAACCCTTCCATTTGAGAGTTTTCTAAGATTTTCAAACTTTTTAACTCTCTGCAGCTT
This sequence comes from Zonotrichia albicollis, assembly GCF_047830755.1. Taxonomy (NCBI): domain Eukaryota; kingdom Metazoa; phylum Chordata; class Aves; order Passeriformes; family Passerellidae; genus Zonotrichia; species Zonotrichia albicollis. The sequence continues at coordinate 78,315,339 of NC_133820.1, forward strand.
TAGAAAAATTGGTTCTGTGTAAAAAATAGATATTCTATTAACCAAACCTGAAAGACAAAGAGTTCTAAAAAGAAGACATTTACTGCTAACTACGTATGCGAGGTTGCCAGGATAGTTATATAACTAATAACTAATTTTCTACAACTACAACTAATTTTCTAGGGGGGCTTTTCTTTAGGGAATTTTATTTTAAAAATAACAAGTAATGGTAATAAAAAAGTCTTCTACTAAAAGCTTTTGAAAATAGAAATGGTCTGCATTATCAGATATATATATATAAAATGCTATGTAAAAGGAATTCTATGATTCCTATACTTGAACAGAGAGCAAACCATGGCATACAAATACCCAAATAAGACCAGAGTGTTTGGGAATATGAAAATACTAGAATAAATATATTCTCAGATATATATATATATATCAGGGGTTGTATTTTTCTTCTCCCACAAGAACACAATAAAATGAAGCAAGCATGTCATTTATTCACTACTTCTCTTCAGGTCATGTTATAGCTGAAAAACAGCAGAGGAAAACCTTTGACATGTTTACTTCCATTAATTACTGATAACATTTCCTTACCATTTTACAGGATAGGGCAGTTGAGGCTAGAAGAAGCCTCTGAAGACCCCCTAGTCCAGCCCAACCCATGACTGTCCAGCTGGCTTTTAAGTAGTGCCTTGGAGAGACTCCACTGCCTCTCCTCAACATCCTCAAGGCTAAAAAGTCTTCTCATACATTGCAATGTGATTTCCTCTGTTTCAGTTTCTGTCCATGTCCTCCTGTCCTTTCACTATTATTTTTCCTGAGCCATTCCACTACTCTCTGTCTATGGTCCAATCCATGTGACAATAAACTATGTCATCCTGCACTGAAGAAACAGAACAGGTCTGCCAAGCTCCCTCACATCACACAAGGTTCCTCAGAGGTCTATTTTTGCAGTCACCAGTCATAAAACATTTTTCAAAACCTACAGGCTAATTTCATGGGGAAAACGAAATAAATTGGTTGAAAAGACTGGGTTTGAAGGCATACACCAGCTTGTGAAAGTCTGTTTTGTGCTCTACTCACTCTCTATGTAACCCTGCATGTTTAGACTGAACTAAAGTGATACAGATGCTGCTTCAATGCTAGTTAGAAAGGTGGAGAATCTGAAGGAGCACCATATCACATCATATCTTTACATCAAGGTAAGGAAGAGAATGATGGAAGCATGCAGCCAATCTAGAAATTAAGTAATCATATGCACAGATATTAAGCCAAAATATGGCTGCTTTCCAAGATGTGCTTTTTTCCAAGACCTCCAAACCTGTCATCATAAGTCTTTGGTGAGACAGAGATGTTATGTGGGTGCTGAGCATCTTCTTCTAAATTTAATCCTACTTTTCAACATCTATTTACTTCATAACTCCTTTCTTTTAGTCTCTTTTTCCCTTGCAGAATAAAAAAAAATGGATAGAAATTAAAGGAAAACCAAAACCAAGGCTACTCTGTTCTGGACTGAGGAAATGTGTAATCAATGAGAACAGAATCAGTCCCACCATTCACCAGAGAGTATTTCTCAAGCAGGATAGCTCACCATCTGGTTAGGTATGGGCTACAAACTGCTTGTAGTAGTCAGGGGTTGTGCTGCACAGGGCTCTGTAATTGCTTAAGAAGATGAGTATTTTTCCTCTCCCATGTCATACGGTGAGGTCAGGCTTTCAGGATGTTCACTTTCCTCTCACAGGCTTAGGAAGCAATAATATTCTGGATGCTGCATTTCACACAAAACCTATGCATGCTTGAGACAATACATGTAGCATGATTAGATTTGGGTTACTTAACTACATTTCTTAAAACTTCAAACATGTCTAAACACTGTTATATTAGTGTACAACACAGAGCCTCATTCAGCAAGACTCAGACATATCCCTGGAGCTGAAATAAATATCAAGCCTGGAAGATACTCCTTGAGCCCTGTAGCTACAAGAAGTATTTCATGTGATTTATTATAGCGTAAGAATATATGTAATGATGAAAATAAGTTGAGAAGTAGAGGATATGACTTCTTTTATCCCTTTGGAGACATCATAGCTATAACTTATGGGAGGACCAGTCTGGAGTGAATTGTGTGACTCTGTTATCAGCTGTGGGGTAAATAAAATAATACTCTATTTAATAGACCTGACAACAGCTATTGAATTTACATCATGAGATAAAGGGTATTTCTTTTAAAATGAGCTCACCAAAGCTGAAATTGGGATTAGTTAATAACTAAGATGTTCAAGTTTGAAAGAGTATATATGGAATTCATATGAATTCTAGTTCTCATTTTATATTTAGTGTTGTGTAGAGGGCTTAGAGCATTTTATTCAATACTGTTGAATTGTGGGTTTGGGGTTTCTTTTATTCTCCTTCCCAAAAAGAAAATGAGAACAGAGAGAGAGACTGAAAGACAGCAATAGTAGTTCAGACCTTAAAAAATTGTTATTAGCTAAACAATAGACAAAATCACCAACTGAACTTTAACTTCTGCAGTATCACTGGAATTAAGCCATTTTAGACAGATGTTCATGGGTACAGATAATGCTTACAGAGTTCAGACGTTTAAAATGCACTAAAATGAATGTTATTCTTAAAGGAATTAAAGCACTGCACAATAGGATCTCAGTTCAAGTAAAGATTACAGTTTAAAAATTCCTTATGGAAGTACACAAGCAAATGACCCACTTAAACAGTTCCCCTCATGTTCTTGGATGTCAGTTATTTATAAAAGTTCCTTTGCCATTCAAACAATTTTGTGTCAACAGGAAATGAGTTAGACAATCTTTAATAAACACATAAAGAAGTGCTCTAGAGATAGTTGTCCAATTATGGAGAGCAACTCATTGAAGCATAAAAAGAAAATGCTAGAATGTAGGTTTGGGGAAAAGGTCTTGGAAATCAGGTATGACTATATCTGTTTTCATCTATCCTAGCAATATAGTAGTTATCTATATTTTTTAACTGGCATTTAATGTCTGTAGTAATTATTATATTTATGGATCCTTATTTGTATTATTAAATGAGTTGGGTATTAACATTAATCAAGGTTTCATTTTGCTGTGCTAAGAAGGGAGTACAAATTTAAAGAAAATTTTAGGAAGTGCAGAGAAAACCATTCACAAAATTATTCTTCCACTTGTGTTAGCTGCAACTGCAGCTGAAATCATAGCATATATCCGAGGTGCATGATAGAAAATACTTTCTCTTCTATGTACACTATAGTGAACAGAAAAGTACATGATGGAAGTAGATGCTATTTAATAGACCTGCAATTTTTCTATGAAATTCTGTTTTCATAATTCTGCTTTCAGAAGAAAAATTAAAAAAAAGCTGGAATCAAACCTAGCGCTCCCTGTTCTACTGTTCCACTAATAAGTCATTCTCCTACATTTCTAACAACTTCATTAGTGTGGCTGCATTTCTTTGACAAGTATGAGCTAGAAACTAAGTGGAAAAGAAAAAAAACATACCCCGCATAAAGGCAACTAAGAAGCTGTTCATGTGTTATGTAAAAAACATTTACAGAAAGAATTCTTAAAATAATGATTCGTGACTTCAGACTTTTCTCTCAGATACATTAAACAGGTCTTTTAACCATTCCTTCACTATGCCTGACCAAGCTTACTGCTAAATACATAATCTTCTACTATTCACTACTTTGGTATTTTAGTATGTTTAAGATTAAGAAAAAAAAATGGTACAGGTTTCTTTTAGCTGAAAATAAAAGTATTATTTCAATATACCAGAGAAGTCATCTGTGGAAAGACAGTAGACAAACCTCTGTTTTATTGAACATTTTCTATTACAAAATTCTGTATTAAAATGGTTAACATATCTTTTTCTCTCAATTTTTCTAGAACAGTTCTAATTTTGGAATGGAAATTTTTCAAACTTAAATCAACAGCTGAAGAACTTGATTGAGGATGTATTGAATTGTGCCTAATGTTAAGTCAGGTAGTCTCTATGTCTCATATTACTAATTTTAAAATGCTGTATTATAGCATCAACAGTTAATTTAATAATTCAAATATTATTTTTTAAAAGTGACTTCATGGCCAGTATTTACATTATTTCTCTACCTGTATAATGCAAGTGAAATAGGGTATTTTTATTGGGTATTTTTTATTAATCTTGTATATTTTAATGGGCCCACACACACATATACACACTCTTACACACACATACACACTCACACATACAAAAAGGTTGGCCAGGAAATTAGACATCTTATCTGTGAGCTTGCTAAATAAGGACCAATAACCTAGGTCTGCAGTAGTCTGTGTGATAACTGCTCTTACAAAATGAAATTTTGACTTTTTCACAGCTTAGCTACAAGTAGACACTATCAGTAAAACTGCATTTCTGTGCAATATGTTGGGAAGTAAAAGATTTCAACATCTGACAGGAGAAAATGAACAGCTGATAAACAATCTTAGAAATGTTCTCTCACTGCAAGGCATGCTTTTGATGATGATTTACATTTTTATTATTGTTGACTTTCAGGATGGGGCTGATGGTTGGCTAAACATACAATAACTGAAAGAACAAACCACATAAAATGCAAGCCAAATCAAAAGAAAAACATGACTGGCATCATCTGCTTTAAAAGCTTCTGCTCATTTTTCTCTTCATTTAAGTATTCAGTAAATGTAACAGGAACTCAGCACATTGAGAAAAATAGCAAAAAAAAATTGCTTTCTGGTTCCAACATGGTAAATATTCCAATTCCTCTTCCACTTTTCTCCTCCCACTCAAGAACTAAATTCTAATACCTTATTCAAAGCACAATGAAGGAACTCATACTAGCACTTAACACTCCTGCAGAGTCAACATTTGATGTTCCCCACTAACCTGGGATTGTAGCTGTGGGGGAAAAAGTGTACAGCTTAGGAAAGATGACCATGCTGAAATATCTCTGAATATAAAAAAACCCTTGCAATTTAAAAAGTGTCTAACTATGAATTCTTTCTTTTTTTTTTGTTTCTGCACTGAAGGATAAGGAAAGAAACAGGGAAATTTCTTTGTTAATTCAGTTAATGTGTTCAGTTGACTAAATAAATTGGAAGAAACAAATGCATAAACAATGATTTGATTTTGTTTTGCTGTTTTGAAGACAACTCTTGCACGGTTTGGTAGTTTCTTTACAATCAATTTTTCATTTAAATTAATTAAGATAGTTATCATTTTTTAAAGCAGTGCTTTGAAAATGAATGCTTTTAATATTTAAAAATAATCAGACTCGTTTTAGGTTAACCCAATGTTAATTTGACTAAATCCTCATTCCCTCTGTAAATTCCAATTAAAATTTTACGTAATTCTTTCCTACCTGTTACTACTTAGTGCACAAATTAAACTGAAAATTTTATTAGCCAACCAGCTTTATCTTTTAAATTGAATCAAGTAAATTTAATAAAACTGGTTACAAATGAAAGCACCCTCATCTTCTTTTGCTAAGATTTTAATTATAAAAACTTAATGCTAAATAATCCAAAAGAGAAAAGAGGAACAAAAAACCTCCAAACCCCCCAAAAGCTGTATGAGAATTCTGAGATGTTGTAATTACTCTGGAAATGCTTAGGACAAACCCAAAAGGTGCTTTTGTCTCTTTAGGTATTTGCAATTAAATACTGCTCATCATACTTTTGCATTTCACCTATGAATTTCACTCTTAGTCACACCTATCTATACTCACTAAATATATGGGATCAAGCTGTATCTATTTATTTACAATGTTATATCATTTCAATCAGTGCTCAGAAGCACTGGCACATAATTCAGCTCCCAGAAGCAAGGACAGTGCTACTTAGGGGTTTATCATACAAACTATGGGATGACAACCTAAAGGTAGACTTGTACCACAATTCTGTAGGAAAGGGAAAAGTGGAGTAGTGAAAGTGGAAAGAAAACAATAAGGCAGTTTTATACAACTAGGGCACTGTAGATTATAGCTTTCCAATAATTTTGAGATGTATGGATTTTATATGTCAGTTAGACAATATTTCTTATTTTTATGTCCATTAGATAAAGTAAAACGTCATTTATTGATCTTTACAAATAAGTTCTAACCCAATTATTGTTTAAAACAAATATTGACTTCAAGCAAAAGAATTATCTCTATTCATTCTTTTTTCAGAGTACATTATTAATATGTTACCTTGAATCTTTCACCTTAGAAGTTACAATAGTTAAACACGGTGTCTAAGAGAACAACAGGAAAGCATTCTGTGCCCTATTTCTACTGAAAAACAGAACAAAAGTTCAGAACTGATTTCTGTTTAAAAACAGGTAACCAAGGAACTCATTTATTCAGTTTCTCTGCCAACGTTCCTTTATTTTTAATACGCCCCCTCCCAGCCAACAGCTGAAACTGAAAATCCGATTGACAATTTGCAGAAATGCATCAAGCGCAGCCTGGGGATAAAAACTGGCTAAGGACTCACCAAAGATAAAGTAGGAAAACACAAATTCCACTTCTTAGCTTCAAGGCCAGGCTGGACAGGGTACTGAGCAATGTGGTCTATGAAAGGTATCCAGGCCATGGCAGGGGAGTTGCAATGAGGTATCTTTAAGGTCCCTTCTAACCCAAGCCATTCTATAATTCTATGATTCTATTACTCTATTTTTATTGGGTGGAAAAGCTATTGACTGGTTTCAGCAACTGTTTTCTAATGGGTAATAATTGGGTAGAAGAGAATATCTGCAGTGCTAATGTGCAAGTATAATGAGGCAGGACTCTTAAGGTGAAATGAATTAACAAGCCCCAGCCAAATGTTTTGTAATAAATCCACTGAAAGTCTGGAAAATGTGGAATAGTACATGGTTAGAAAACTTTGATTTTAAATAAATCAAATTACTTGAAATCAGAACTTGTATAAAGAAAAAGAGTGCACAGATTTGCAATATGGGTCTTAAATATTTTTGATACTAAATGAAAGCAAAGTCAGGACTGCAAGGTAAAGGTAACAGGATCATAGATACCATTTTGCTGTAAATAAAATGTTCTGTTAATAAAGTCAAGGCTCGATATCCTTTCCTGAAACAAATATTATTCCCTTGTGTTTGGATGTGGCAACGCTAAACAAAAGGGCTGCAATTTGATCTCTGACCATGCTGCGAAGATTTTCTTGTGCCCACATTATTTAGTGCTAGTACTTTCTAGAGCAGATGTGTTGTGGAGGGAGCTAATTGTAGCAGTCAAAACAGCCAGGCTAAAAGCTAACAATTAAGCAGTCTGGACAATCAAGGATTCAGTGCTTAAGCTCACTCCCTAGATCTCTTTTATTTAGCAGAATTTATGGCCTGTTACATGGAGGCTTTGCTATGTAACAAAGGAGTGACGTGCATTGAAAATGCAGCTAAAAAGTCATTGAAGTTGTATTTTTATGAGTTTATACAATGGAAAATGGACATGCTTTCACTCTCACAAATCAGACTGCTGCAAACTGAACATATGTAGCTAGTTTGTTTGAACTGAAAAAAATGCACGCAGATGAAAACGTAAGTTTTCACTCAGAAAAAGTCTGTATTTCAGTACATGTTTGTTGAACAAAGATTTAAATCCCCTTTTTTATTAATCACAGATAAAAAGGTGCCAGATGCAGATCCTCATGTCAGAAAAACTAGAAGGCAGACACAATAGACACAGGGGAGAAAACACTGCATAAATCTATGTTCAGTACTCAGATAGGGCTAAACTTACAGTGCAGAACTTTTCCTAAAAATTCTTAGCATAGAAGAGGCATGTGGGAGGCTGGCTTTAACCAGAACTACATGTAAGATAACCTCTTGAAACAAGCCTTTGCTATACAGGTGGGTTTTTAAAAAATTCCTCCATTTCAACGGTACCACATCTTTGCTCATGATATAAGTCATTGGTTGCAGGAAGTCTGACTCTTCATTGTTGAGAAAAAAAGTGAGTAAGTACACTGGCCAGAAGAATTTCTAATTTCATATATGCACCCTTAACCTGACCCAAGATTATAGATTTCATATATGCTCACTGCCATAGGTATCTCCTATTAAGATGATCAATAATATGCACCCTTCTATCACAAGGCATATCCTGAGAGCTCCTGCAGTGCATCCAGAACTTTCTGTGCTCAGAGATGTCCAATACCCAATAATTTAGTACTAATTTTCTAACTGTTGCAGTGGTTAGAAATAAGCTCAGTTGAAAGAAATGTGGGAAAAGGATAGTCCATATTATTTGCAAAATGACATCTAATACTCATTTTGAAAAGGAAGGAAGGAAGTGGCGGAAGGAAGTGGCGGAAGGAAGTGGCGGAAGGAAGTGGCGGAAGGAAGTGGCGGAAGGAAGGAAGGAAGGAAGGAAGGAAGGGGCGGAAGGAAGTGGCGGAAGGAAGGAAGTGGCGGAAGGAAGTGGCGGAAGGAAGTGGCGGAAGGAAGTGGCGGAAGGAAGGAAGGAAGGAAGGAAGGAAGGAAGGAAGGAAGGAAGGAAGGAAGGAAGGAAGGAAGGAAGGAAGGAAGGAAGGAAGTGGCGGAAGGAAGTGGCGGAAGGAAGTGGCGGAAGGAAGTGGCGGAAGGAAGTGGCGGAAGGAAGGAAGGAAGGAAGGAAGGAAGGAAGGAAGGAAGGAAGGAAGGAAGGAAGGAAGGAAGGAAGGAAGGAAGGAAGGAAGGAAGGAAGGAAGGAAGGAAGTGGCGGAAGGAAGGAAGTGGCGGAAGGAAGTGGCGGAAGGAAGGAAGGAAGTGGCGGAAGGAAGTGGCGGAAGGAAGGAAGGAAGTGGCGGAAGGAAGTGGCGGAAGGAAGTGGCGGAAGGAAGTGGCGGAAGGAAGGAAGGAAGGAAGTGGCGGAAGGAAGTGGCGGAAGGAAGTGGCGGAAGGAAGGAAGGAAGGAAGTGGCGGAAGGAAGTGGCGGAAGGAAGTGGCGGAAGGAAGTGGCGGAAGTGGCGGAAGGAAGGAAGGAAGGAAGGAAGGAAGGAAGGAAGGAAGGAAGGAAGGAAGGAAGGAAGGAAGGAAGGAAGGAAGTGGCGGAAGGAAGGAAGTGGCGGAAGGAAGGAAGTGGCGGAAGGAAGTGGCGGAAGGAAGTGGCGGAAGGAAGTGGCGGAAGGAAGGAAGGAAGTGGCGGAAGGAAGGAAGGAAGGAAGGAAGTGGCGGAAGGAAGGAAGTGGCGGAAGGAAGGAAGTGGCGGAAGGAAGGAAGGAAGGAAGGAAGGAAGGAAGGAAGGAAGGAAGGAAGGAAGGAAGGAAGGAAGGAAGGAAGGAAGGAAGGAAGGAAGGAAGGAAGGAAGGAAGGAAGGAAGGAAGGAAGTGGCGGAAGGAAGGAAGGAAGTGGCGGAAGGAAGTGGCGGAAGGAAGTGGCGGAAGGAAGTGGCGGAAGGAAGTGGCGGAAGGAAGTGGCGGAAGGAAGGAAGGAAGGAAGGAAGGAAGGAAGGAAGGAAGGAAGGAAGGAAGGAAGGAAGGAAGGAAGGAAGGAAGTGGCGGAAGTGGCGGAAGGAAGTGGCGGAAGTGGCGGAAGTGGCGGAAGTGGCGGAAGGAAGGAAGGAAGGAAGGAAGGAAGGAAGGAAGGAAGGAAAAGAGAGAAAGAGAGAAAGAGAGAAAGAGAGAGAGAGAGAGAGAGAGAGAGAAAGAGAGAGAGAAAGAGAGAAAGAGAGGAAGAGAGGAAGAGAGAAAGAGAGAAAGAGAGAAAGAAAGAAAGAGTTGAAATATAATGTAGCTTTGGCAAAATAAATATCTACTTTTCCTAGGTTATGAAGAGCTGAAATGCTGCTATTACTAGTGATAACATTAACAATTGTTTGAGGCATTTTAGCTCTATCTGCAGGGTGAGCCTTTTTTTCTGTGTACAGCAAATACACTAGATTGCCAATCTCCTTTTGTCTCACTGCCAAGGTCACGGTCAAGAAACAGACTGAGTTTTTCCACTTTGTTAATCTAGGGTGTCTGGAGTTTTTCAGGAAATGCAGGAAATTCTAGGTGCCTAGTAAAAAGCAAGTCATTTGTATAACAGTGGGCAACGGTATCAAGTGTTCTGCACCTGTTTTACACTCCAGGACTGTAATTTCTGCAAAGTAAACAGTAGATCTCAGGGTCAGATTACAAATTCTAGTAGGCTGTTTGCTAGATTGCTGCTTTGTTTAACCTTTACACTTTCATTTAGAAAGGAGAAAGTATCATTGTCACACCAAGAGGGCAGTTAAAGAGTTTTAATTAACTGTGGAGGTAATTAGACCTCCCAGTTTAACAATTATCCGACAATTCTTTTCTCCTCTAAGTCCTTTAAAGTTGTCCAGTCCTTTATGAGGAATAAAATCCATTTTACAAATATTCTGCTGAAAAGAAAAATAGATAAAAGGCTATACAGAAAGAAAAGCTGATTCTACTATGAAATTATCTATTTCCCTCTTTTGATTTAATAACAAGTCAAAATCTATCAGCTTCTCATCCACCATTCCCTGCCAAAGTCCAATTCTAATCCAATTGCTCCTTATATTAACCCACCCTCCCTTCAGTCTCCTGAGCCTCTGCTCTGTTTGGCCCATTGTTTTACTCACACATATGACAAAGGTAAAAAGAAACCCACCCTCCCCCTCCTTCTTTCCAATAAAGCTGGCTGTTCACAACTGTAGTTTACACAATTAGTAGGAATCTCTGATCCAGCTCTCCCTCTCTCCCTGTAGAAGACAAGATCTCTCATCATGAGGGACGTTGCTTATCACTTCTGATTCTCAACTTCATTTTTCAAGATGTAGATACACCTCAGAAAGCAAGTAATAGCAATCTTATTCCCTGAGTCAAGGAAGGAATCCTCAACATTGACTCTCCTGAACACAACACATAACTATGAATGTAGATACATTAATAAACACACGTAGGTCCTTTAAAGAAGTTAAATGGGGAGCAATACAGAACTGTGTTCAATGGCTCTTAAGGAAAAAAAAGAAAGAGGGGGTTTCTTTTGCTGGCATGAACTACTGCAGCTTCACTTGAGTTAAATGTACAACAGGTGTGGGCTCTGGGATTCTCTCTTGCACCATTCTGCCAAAGCCCTGTTCCCATAAACCTGAACTCCACTGCTCAGCCTGGGCTGAGCGCAGCTCCTGCTATGCTGACGGTTCATTTGCATGCACATAAAACTATGCTTTACTCTTAATGCCCTCCATGTGAAGCTCACCAATTTTAAGAAAATGATTAAGTAAATTTCTCACTAGTACAGAATTGGATGCGACAGATGAAGACGTGACTTGAACAGGTCACAAAAACACTGACAGAGGGGTGACAGTGACAGATTGGAGAGCTGAACCTCAGGTCTGTACATAGAATGTGCGCTTCTTCCCTCAAAAAAATTTTTATAACATTGAAATGTTACAAAATCACAGAATTTTAAACAACAAAAAAAAGAGAATTCAGCTTGCCAGTGATAAACAAATTATCATGCATTACATTTTAATTGGAAGTTGGTAGGATAACCAAAAAAAGGCAGAATTTAAAGAAAAGCAGGAGGAAGTTGTAAAACATAAAGAGCTGAAAGGGCTGAAATGATGACAGGATACAGCCAAGAACATAATTTGGCCAGGAGGAATTTTGGTTGAATTACTGTGTGAAGTAAAAACGAAAACACAAGACCAACGTCCAAGACCAGCTCAGGAGTCTGAGGTACTGCCATAAACCTCTTGAGATTTGTTCTCATTATTTTAACCCCCCCAAAACCATAGTGCAGTTATAAGCCTTGTGAATTCCAGTGGCTTATCATTTGTTCTACACATAATAAATCCTTATTTGTAATATGCATCATATAATGGAGTAGTAAATATTTCCAATTAGCTTTAGTGTCACAGTCCTCAAAAACTGATGCATTTATGTTAATATAAAAGCATACATGGAACATTTTATCATGCATTAGAGATTTTAATCAGGTAATCTGCACAGCATCTGGAAACCTAAGCAAGAGGCAAAGTCTGCTATAACAAAGGCACTGTAACAGTTCACCTTCAGTGAAGAACAATAATGCATTATTAAATTCACTTTCCTGCTCAGTGGTTACACTTAGCTGACCACAGCAAATTTGCTCTCTGCCTGGTCTTCACAAGTTGGCAGAAAAATAGATTCTGTCACATTTAACAGGTTCTGAAAATGACAGGATGCCTCTCTTGGTTTAACTATAAACCATAATCTTTCAGAAGTAAATATAATTACAAATGCCTTTTGTCACGTAGTTCTTAGGAAGGATATTATATGTGGGTTATTAGAGTAGTAGATCTCACTGTGCACTTGAATATCATTAGAAGCCAGAATTGATATTGCACAACAGCAACTTCAAAAAAGAATCAGATTTCTATTTTTCTTTGATCCTAAATGACATCATAATTCTTAGAAAACAAAGGTACAGGCATCAAATTCCTTGAATATGGTCAAACAGTTATCAAGAGATATTACTCCTTAAATGAACATCAAAGAAAAAGCTATGTTCTCTTTTGTTCAAAATACTGTTTTAATCTTATTCTCCATCTAATTAGAAATTTGCTTTTTTTAACATACATTTGATTGAAGGAAGCTTTAAGAAAGCTGCCTTAGACTCAGGATTCAGTGATGAAGAATTATTGATTAGGAATTTAATTAGCAATATTTAACTTAGTTACACACAAACAACATGATCCCTTCAGGTTTCCAAGGAGTTCTATCAGTCTGCAAGCATGATAACAATCTGTTCCATATGATGATATTAACTTTCAGATAGAGGTCTTCCAACAACATCATACACCACTTAAATACTGGTGAAGTGCAATTTAGGTCCTGGTTAAGATGTCTTAAAGATTTTTAATTAGGTTTGTGTAGGTAACTAGTGTAGCAATTACAATACACTTTTTTTTTTCCTGTAAGCCCTTTAGTTCAGCAGTAATAAAAGCTCTAAAGTGGGAAGGTAGAAGACTCACTAAAAGGCAAGCTAGGGTTCTAGAATCTCTCTATGGCTTTTCTTTACTTATTTTGATACAAAAAATAAGTTTCAGTAACTCTTCAGAAGGAACTTAGGTTTTGCAATGACACTGTACTCAAAACTGACATGAAACTTAACACAGTCACTGCTCACTGAAGTGGAATTGCCACCTGATGCTAGGTAGTCTGTCCTTAGCATTATGTGCCTAAAGTGAAAAATTTGTAAATTGAGAGAAGATGTAAAATGGCTTAAAAGATTTGGATCTTAATTCCCCCCTTGCTGTGAACAGCAGCACCACACTTTGGGCAGGAATACAACTGAAGCTTTCCTGGACACTGAATAAGTATTTCTGGTAGTCCTGATCACTCTCTAGCAGAGAGATACTTATGTTCCTCTTTTAAATGATCAAACAGAATTTCACAGAACCATACAGGGAGGGATCCCCGAAGATCATGGAATTCCAAGCCCCTGCCAAATGCAGGAACACCTTTCACTAGACCAGGCTACTCAAAGCCCCATCCAACCTGGTCTAGAATACTTCCAGGAATGAGGCACCCACAACCTCTCTGAAAAACCTGTTCCAGTGTCTCACCATGCTCGTAATAAGAAATTTCTTCCTTATGGGCAATTTAAACCTCTTTGAAATCACTGTTCCTGTCCTGTAGGCAAAAGTCTTAGCCCTTTGTAAAAAGTCTCTCTCTTGTCTTTCTTTTAATCTCTGTATAAGCAGTGAAAGGCCACAACAAAGTCTCCATGGAGCCATTTCTTCTCCAGGCTGAAAAACTTTTAGATAAAACCCACTCCCTTATTGTTTTTTCCAAGAAAAAAGCAATATAAAAATGAACATGAACCTACTGCTTGCTTGTGTGGACACCCTGCAAAGCATGTGGAGTCTTAAATTCAAACCACTGTTCATTAGCTACAGACACCAAAATACCCAGTATCCCAGGGACTGGAGTTCAGTCTTCCCAAAACGATGAACTACCCACCATGTTACACCGGCAGCCACGCTCACATGTCCCATGGCCATTTACACAGCCATACAAAGAGAGTGGAGGAATAAGTCTGCCCACGCTACTTGCTTCTTAAATCTTAAGCTCAGTATTTTTCTTTATTGTGAACTACTCTAACAACCTTCCATGACAGACATGCCCAAGTGCTTGCCCAAAGAAAGGTGGATATAAGTATATAAATACTTGGATCTTGGGATGAAATTAGTTCTGTCTTATTCTGCATGGCAGGATACCACAGTATTTCTTATACAGGATCCAGTGAAAATTGAAGGATGCCATATGAACAAGCAACATTTTGCATAACTGGACACTAATGCACCTGCTAGAATTCTAATACTAATTCTAATTACTATGCAATCTTTTGTTGGAAAAAAACCCAAAGTATTATCCAGCTTTTACTTTATTTTCTTTTAAAAAGCAGTAATTTCACATCTTTACTAATACCTATTATTATTATTGTTATTATTATTACTATTACTATTACTATTATTATTCAGGATATGGTAGATAAAAAAACATTAAATCATACAAACTAGCCCT